>NC_086343.1:20582710-20882710 GCF_032445375.1 Bacillus rossius redtenbacheri | reverse complement strand
CAAAACTTTAGTAATTTGTCAGTGTTTTTTTTGTACTTGTAGTAGTGTAGTATGTATGAAATAAAAGTTTTTTTAAAAGAACTTGCGGTGTTTTTTATTTTCTCAAACCTTACACTTTAGTGGTACTTTTTTAAAATATTAATGTTGTTTCGTATCGACAAGGGATCGAACCATGGACCTTAGTCAATCCAATCAATCAGTATATATATTACAAATTTATTTAATGAATTTTGAACTTTTTCCCGAATCTCTAGCATTAAAATTACGAATTTCCAATATGGTAGTCTTGACGTCTGATAGGATGATGGTAGTAGAGGATTTAAAGTCTCTTTACGAAAGTTTAACATGGTTTATTGAAATTATTATTTTTTCATAAAATTAAACATTATTGCATCGATCGGGTATCGAACCGAGGACGTGAATCGATCGAATCAATATGTAAATTAATGAGTGATTTATTTAATGAATTTTGGAACTTTTCCCGAATTTCTAGCTAAATAATTACGGATTTTCAAGATGACGGCCAAATTTCAAGATGGCGGGTGTCACAGTAATAAATGATTACTGCACTCTATCGGATAAGAACTAAACTAACATGGCGTGAGCGCACTCTCGCCGACGATACATTGATGATGGCTTCCAGCATCAAAGACAAGATGGCGGACATGATGTCATACTAGATGACGATCTATATGCTTTGAAAAAAAGTGGTGGGAGTCAGTCTGCTAGCACACACCACGGGGGGAAGGATCGGTCGCCATTTTTAATTTTTTTGCCCTCACCGGGTTCGAACCGAGGACTCCGAACTCCGTGTCGTAAAAATATAATTTTTATAAATCTTTTATTAAAATTTTATTAAATGGATTTTTTTTATAATTTTTAAATTTTTTTTCATTAAAATCGGATAATAAATAAAAAAGTTAAAGATGGCGGCCGTAACAAAATTTGCAACGGTGACGTCATCATCCAATATGGCTGCCATGACATCCTTATTTTCAAGGTCGGCGGCTTATAAGCGGCTAGCTCTTAGGAGTTTTAAGCCGCTTTTAGGAGTTTTCGTTTTTTCTAGGGCAAAGCGACTTTTGAGGATTTTCGAAATCCTAATTTTTGAACTGTGGAATTATTTGAGATTTTTTGGCGGAATTTTTTTCCACATAAATGGAAATTTTGGCGAATTTTGAGGATCAAATTAAAGGTCAAGGTCAAAGGTCAAGGTCAAGGTCATCCAAGATGGCCGCCGTGACGTCACAATCCAAGATGGCGGGTGTCACCACAGGCACCACAGCCTGGAAGCCTGTGCCAGTATGCCCTATTATATACTACTCACATGTTTAAGTGTTTTTGTTAGCGTAATAATAAATGGAGCCCGAGCAATTGCTGTCCTGCAACATGTTTAAGTGGTTTTGTTAGCAGCATAATAAATGGAGCATGAGCAATTGCTGTCCTGCCACATGTTTAAGTGATTTTGTTAGCGTAAAAATAAATGGAGCACGGACAATTGCTGCATTGTAACTTGTTTAAGTGTTTTGTTAGCGTAATAATAAATGGAGCACGAGAAATTGCTGTATTGTAATGTGTTTTAAGGGTTTTGTTAGCATTATAATAAATGGAGCAGCGCACTTGGACTGTAGATAACAGAGATACTGGAAAGACCACAGCAATAGGAATGAACCTAATGAGTATGTTGGCAGTTACGAGGCGAGCACATGATCAGGAATGATATGGGTGCAAGCCAGAGAAGGAATACAAGACTAAATCTAAACAAATTGACAGGATAAACCATTTGTAGCAGCCAGTGATTATTAACTTCATATATTCCATTAAATTATATACTAACTACGCTTTGACAAAGCAAATTGTTTTAAAAGTAAAAAGACAGAAAATAGTTAGGTATTGCCTTAAAACTGTTGAAACCATGGCGGCTTATTTCGGTTCCTATCCGTACCCCTTAAAGCTGAACTCTCCATCTCAAGTACAGTCCGAATCTCACTCATTTCATTACTTTCTCTCTCCCCTTCCTTTTCCAGTTCCAACTCTCGTCCGGCATGTTTGGGTTCGAGACCCATGCTCAGCCAGAAACTATTTATTTTAAAACTTCTTTCCCCGGCAATAATTTCAATAAAGAACATTTATCTTACTTTTTCTTTTTTTGCATGCCTACATTTTTGATAATACCGTCAACATACACCATATGTTATTCTTTTTTCATAATCTCTTGATTTGTGATATTGCCCTAACATACACATTGTCAATATCAAAAGGATAGCTATGGTATAAAAAAATTGATAATTGTTCCGTGTCACGTATCAAAGTTTATCCCTTGATATTGATGCATTATCATGCAGATATTGATCCTGTGGTACATGATGCTCGCTGTTTTCATTTATTACGTAGAAAGAATCTACACATAAATAAAAATAAAAAACTTTGTGATACAACAATGAATTATGATTAAGTTAAATAAAAAAATAATATTTATTTTGTATTCAACTTACGATTTTTAAACAGTGTCTCACAGGATCAAGCCATCATGTTGAAGGGATACAATTTGATGAGACGGAAATTCTACCGTTAAATTGAACCTAACAACAAGTGTTTCTGTACCTACCTCTTCTTAAACCGCCTATGAAATACTGCGAAATTGGGGTAAGAGAGGGGGGGGGGGGGAGTGGAAACTCAAGAGGGCGCACGAAATAACCCACTGACCTTTTAGTGCTGAAAAAAAAACCAGCTGGTGGGAAAAGAGTAAAAACAATGCAGTCACGTGACCCAACTATTTTTAGGGGGCTAAAGGTGTGCTTAAGAGGCTGAGAACAAATGCAAGACTGATGGAAGGCGTCCCTGAGTACATCCTCTGTCATGTAATTCGTCTATAATCCGACAGTTATCAAAAGCAGTCCCAAACGTCTACGTATTCTTCCACCACTGTTGTTCCAACAACAGTGTTTGTATAAACAACTTCATGAGGCTGTCAAAGTTCGTAAACAAACACGGAAAGTACTTTGCCAGTCACAGTTGGTAAATCGGTAAAACCGGCCATACTTCTGAGGGATGTAAAAATCTGTGACCATGGTGATAAAATTCACACGAATACCCCCTTAACTTACAGCAAAAACAATTTTGATGAAAAAGCACGGCCTTGCCTTGAAACAGAAATAATGACATTAAAATGCGACGACTAACAGGAAGGGCATGATAAAGCCTTTCTGAAGCTGGGCGGGACTGGGTTCAGATTAGCGTCACATCACTACATGTATCCATGTCCCGTGTGACGTACGGGAAGCATACTAGGGGGGGGGGGGAACAGTGTGGGAGATAGTGGGGGGTCCCCCTTCGCACAAACCCTTCCTAACCGGGCCAATATGACATCGATCGGACTTCCACGAGTAACCTTTCACAAAGGCCGTACGCGAGCGACAGCACAAAAACCAGTATGTTCCCCTCAGCGGGATTGAACACTATCCGACGATTAAAAGCCTGTGATGTGCGTCAGGTCTAAGCATGTGTCAACTATGGGTAGAGACCGGAAAAGTTCGCGGTTTCGATGGCCTTCAGGATAGACTGCACATTCCCCTGTACACTCGGGCAAATAACGCAAGTTCATTGGCTGCTGACTTGTGAGTCGTCTCGGCTGGTTCGTCTGTGATTCGATCCTTCTTTGGTTGAGGGTTTATAACTGGTTGAGGTGCGTCCAGATGAACAGTAAGCCAATAGCAAAATCATCTAAGAGGTATATGTATTTGAATTCTAGCCTATCGCCGAATGAATCCGCGAATTTTTCCGGTCTCTAACTATGGGTAGGGTCATGCAGATTTCGCGAAAAGATTCCGAGACTAGCTAAAAGTTAAAACACTGTAGCGTTATCTGTGATTCGTGATTGGGTGAGTTTATTTCGCATGCATGTCGATTGATACAACACCAATCACAGTGATTCAGTACGGAAGCAAACGCGTCCTGAGTGGCTCGGTCAAACAAGGCAACGACTTCTCTCGCATACAGCCGCCAGTCACAAGGGAGAAACAGCTGGTGCTGGTATACCGTGTTGCAGTCTAATAGGCGTTAAGATTTGCTCGCGAACAATGCCTGCCCCTAACTATGGGTAACGGAAAGGATTTTTCATAGCAAAAAAAAAAAACTAACTCCCATTAGACTGCAATATATATGGTATGGTCGCGCCAGATGTTTCTTCCTTGCAATTAGCGGCCGTCAGCACGAGAAGCATTGCCACCTTCGTCCAGACAATCAGGACGCGTTAGCTTCCGCACTGCCTCACGGTGACTGTCCGCTTGCGCTTGCAAAACTGTAACCGTGAATCGGGGTTGGTAAACGTGAAGGTCAAAACTATGTTTTGTGGAGGACGTTCTATGTATATTTTAAAGTTTTTTGCTTCATTGAAAGCATAAAGGCCTAAATATGGGCAGTATACAACATATAAGCCCACTATCCAGAAGTGACTTGTATCAGTTAAAACCCCCACGCAAAACTCTCGCCTCCCACTTTTTTTTTTAATTTCCGTGGGTCCCATTTAAGAATCCAACAGATTTGCGCCCTTGCCCCAGCTGGAGCGTCCTGCAGCTTTACATTCACAAGACTCTAATGCTCACCAACACGACACTTACCTGCCTCTAATGCTAAGCAACATGACACTTATCAGCATCTAATGCTCACCAACACGACACTTACCTGCCTCTAATGCTCAGCAACACGACACTTATCAGCCTCTAATGCTCACCAACACAACACTTACCTGCCTCTAATTCTCACCAACACGACACTTACCTGCCTATAATGCTCACTAACACGACACTTACCTGCCTATAATGCTCACCAACACGACACTTACCTGCCTCTAATGCTCACCAATACGTCACTTACCAGCCTCTAATGCTAAGCAACATGACACTTATCAGCATCTAATGCTCACCAACACGACACTTACCTGCCTCTAATGCTCAGCAACACGACACTTATCAGCCTCTAATGCTCACCAACACAACACTTACCTGCCTCTAATTCTCACCAACACGACACTTACCTGCCTATAATGCTCACTAACACGACACTTACCTGCCTCTAATGCTCACCAACACGACACTCACCTGCCTCTAATGCTCAGCAACACGACACTTATCAGCCTCTAATGCTCACCAATACGACACTTACCTGCCTCTAATGCTCACCAACACGACACTTACCAGCCTCTAATGCTCAGCAAAACGACACTTACCAGCCTCTAATGATCCACAACACGACACTCACCTCATATTAAAAACTCGGTTGTTAAATTATAATAGTTTGTAGATTATTAAATGGCTATTTAAACGTTTAAAATTTGTTTTCAAGGCTAACTTTAAGTGTATGAAGTTTCCACTTACAACCACTAATGCTCATAAACACTAGACACACTTAACTGCCACGTTAAATAAGTGCTTTACAGGTTTTTAGCATTCTTCAATGTTCATTTACAACCACATTATCGTTCATACGCAAGAAAAATTCTTAGGATGCGTCTTATACAAGTTCATCCATCCCGAAGAACAGATTTTCGTGAAATCGTTCGTCTAAACACGAGTAAAGAAACGTGGCAAGAAAACGTGAGCGGATGTAAAAAAAAAAAAAAAAAAAAAAAAAAAAAAAAAAATTCCAACAGCTACACAATAGCCGATGATCTCCATAAAGTGTGCATTATTTGTGACCACACGCCTGTTTTGGCAGTTTGGATCCCAGCCCGAATCCATCGCATTCCCTTACTGCCACTTGTTGCATCAACAACTATCTTCTGAGCGCGCCCAACGTTTCGACAAACGCGCCTTGCTACATCCATTTTCAAAGGAGATTAACAACTGAAAGCGTATCCACAGATTAATAAAAAAAATCCATAGACATCAAAATACACCCGAATTAACATCAACAGAGAAGATGTGTACAAAGTATTTCGGGTTCTTTGTTTCGCCATCATCATGAACGGTCACCATCCAAGAATCAAACATCATTAATGCTGACTGATTGACCTACTCCTGATTGGCAAGCTCTTCTTTTAACCATGGCTACTCACAGATACCAATTACAGCTCAGGTGAAAATGGCCCATTATTAGAGATCGGAAGAATTTGCGGATTCATTTCGTTGAAATTGAAACCATTTTACCTCTGTGGAGATATTGCTATTGGTTGACGGTTTGTGGGAAAGAATCAAGGCCAAACTTATAAGTTTCAGATCACAGACCACCTAGTTGAGACGTCTCACGAATTAGCAGCCTATGAACACTTGACATTTTCCCAAGTATGGATAGGATTGTGGAGTCTATCTTCAAGGTAATTGAAACAGCGAATTTTTCCGGTTCCTACCCATTATTAATACTGTGTCAGAATACCTGAGGCCCATTTCACAAAAGTACAAGTTTGTAACAAGTAGAATATTACAAGTTTGTTCATATACACGGTTACACGTGTTTCACCAAATCACTCTTGTAAACTTGCAAAAACAAATGAAATTTCACTCTTGTAAACTTTTCACAAGTTTATAAGAGATCTACTTGTAGACTACCAAAAATCTCTGGGTTACTAACGATTGTAGCTCATAAACATGTACCTTGTTGCAACTTGTATACTAATGTTCTACATGCCTCAGTAGATAGGTAGGTTATAATTTCAAGTTTACTAATAATTCTCCTAGCAATATGTTGTGGTATAGTTCTTCCCCACTGAGTTAAATTAAAATAGATGAACTAAGATCAATAACAAATTTATGCTGCACCTAAACAATAATATTTACCATTACATAAAATAAATGAAGTTATGTAGCCAAATTACAAGTTAGTTACAAATGTGGATAAGTCGCCAAAACTTGTTAGTTACAATATTGTACCAACTACTACACTTCTTACAAAAAACCAACTTTTACTAGTTAACGACAATTTTAGACAATCTATGTGAAATACATGTTTGAACAAGTTTTAATTATATCTGCTTATTTCTTACAGCTGTTATAAGACTTGTACATTTGTGAAACGAGCCCCAGACCAGTTCTGCTCTGATAATTTAAAAGGCCCTAAGTCCAACGTGATTCTAAATTATTTTTTTTTGTAGTGTTTCCGAATCGATCTAAAAATTCCTTTTTATGACATTATAAAGCCTGAAAACCGATGCAGTGATATGTTGTATAGAAATTTAAATTGGCCCTAACTCTAGTTTAAGGCCCGCAACAGCAATTTGGGAATTAAAAAACTTAAAAAAAATAACAAAAATACACCTTTTGAATTTTAGTTATTTATTATTATTATTATGAACCGTAAATTACTGGCCTACCAACGTTTGCGCAACAAAAATTTTTAGTCGTGGTATTTAATAATTTTGTGCAGAGCGAAGATTTAAAAAAAAAAATTCCCTAAAACTCGACAACTAAGACACTTTGTGAATATTATTTCTATCGATTTAGAGCCGTAATTTGGTTCAGGGTGGGGATTAATTTTTAATGTCTTATAACTGAAAAACTTTGAAAACATTTTTAATTTTGGTTTAACTTACACGGCAGCTTGCAACGTAGTATAAGTTCATCCTTGATCCGAAACTTGCATGAATATTCCGTCGTGTGGAAAGGACCTTTAATGTAGCACTTCAATCATAGTCACGGTATATTTATTTCCAGATGAGAAAGGGGAGAAATTTGGCTTCAATCATGAACGCGACGAAGACCCTCCCTGTACTGGTTACCTCCGTGGACGGCTGTGTGGTGCGCGACGCGGGACGAAGCACGGTCAAGAAGGAAGAGGGTGGAATGATGCAGGAGGGGAGGAAGTGGGGGCTTGATGCGGCGCAGGTGGCGGTGGATTAGCGCAGGACCGCGGTCTGCGAGGCAGATCTCGAGAGCCAGGGACGGCGGACTGGAGAGCAGGGCTTAACCCCGGCCAGGCTGGCTCACCGCCACACGGCGGTAGCGCCGCCAATGGCTAATCCCGCGCGGAGATACAGCCGCTCGGTCTCACCCGCCATGTTGAATTTTTTGACGTGAATACGTCTTTGAAAATTGCTTCCATAGTGGGAAGCAATTTAAAAAAAAATTGGTTGTCTGTAAAGTCGGTTTACGGACGATAGTTTAACGTGACAACGTCATAACAAAACATTGATGAAATGATTGCATACTTTAATGAATAAAATTGAATCATTTTTATTTAATTATCACTATTTTGTATGGATACAAAGAAGGGGTGAAATTAAATCTACAATTTCATTGATAAATTTACTTTTATTTGCACTCATTAATTCAAATATGTTTATTACTTTAACGAACAGATTATTTTAACTGTAACTTTTATACATGTTTGCTATTTAACTTCTTCCAATCTGTGCTATTCTGTTAAGGATATAGGACGATGATAGGAAAAGTAGGAAACGAATGGGAGTGTTTCAAGTTTAATGTGCCTCGAAAAAGTCAAATCGATGGTTGTTCCAATCGGGTGGAAGAGAGATAGATGCGGCGCAAACGTACAATGAGCGTAACGGGACAGAGCGTAACGGGACAATGTGCGTTAAGGGACACTTTTTCGTGCGTGCAGCCGGCGTTCATCGATTTATTAGACGCTGTCACGTCAAAAAAAAAAGAATGATAAAATCGGGGGGATACAGTTTGGTGTTGCAGCTACATATCTATCATCTCCATCCAAAATTTAATTACACCACTGGACAGCTAAAGGATAAAAGAACACGTTACGCCAAGTTGAGGACTATTGACGCATCGCGCGCGGTTGAGGGGAAAGCGCCGCCATTTTGAAGTCATTTTGCTGCGTTTCGAGATGTCCATTTAGTAAAACTTTTGACTCGGAGAAGCTACAACGTTCGTTTGAGTTTCAATCGTCAGCTCTCGTCAAAATCTATCTATTGCATATATAAAACATTAGTGTAAAATAGTTACAGTGAATACATATGGTGTTAAAATTTAAAAAATATAATCAGAAATATATAATGTCGGCCTATACGCGACTTCTTAGTGTTCAAAGATGATTATAACATACATAAAATAAAGTATTTTATATTTTGTATCGAAAATATTACCTGTTACGTACACGTATTCACGTAAAACACACGGCCGTGTCCATGACACAGCCACACCCCATTTTGTTGTTAATTTTCTTGTCCTCGTTATTATTTGAGGTCTAGTATAAACATCATGAAAGTGGAAAAGCACGCAAGTATTCGTAACTATAATCACCCACGCGACGATTACAATAATTGAATATATGTTGAACATATATGTGGCAGTACATCAAATGCAAGGGAGTTATCGAATTAAAATGTTAGAATAGCCCTTAAAAAAAAGTAATGAGGGGAAAAAAATGAAAATACATCAGCATGGCGTTTGAGACAAGAGCCTTAAAACCTGTTTTATAAACCACGCACAAAGGTAACATGCAACGTGTTCAGCAAACACATTTCAGAGTACCGGTTTGCTAACTACTCACGGTGTAATAACGCAACGCAACTTACACAACTTACTTTCGTTTTGGCTTGCGTTTTCGACGGCCGTATTTGAATAGTACCTAGTGTTTCGTAAAAAAACATTTTAAGTCGCAGACGTTATGTGCGTAGAATTGCACGATGTTCTTTATATTCTGTTCATATTTTTTACACTTCTTAAACTTTCACAAAATAAAGATAAAAATTCATGAACAAATAATAGCAATTTCTTTTGTTCTTATTATAAATATCAAAAGAAGCCCGGCGTAGAAATCTGTTCTATAATGTTTTAAAATTTTAATAAGTTATAGGGTTGGTGACGTCTGCGACTTGCGTGCTATATAAACGACTGTAGTTTTCTTGTGTTTGTTTAGTCGTTGCGTTCCCCGTGTAGTTTATAAACTCAGCCTTTAGTCAGAATTTGACAGACAATCTTCGTCTTCAGGTTCACCACAAAGAACCAAGCTGAAAACATGCATTAAACCTACGTTATAAAGCTGGTTCGACATGGCTTATAACTTAGCTTTGGCTACTTGTTAAAATCAGCACTTGTGTTCTGTTGTGATTACATATTATAATAGTTGTAGTCACCCGCGTGAAATAATAAGTTATTTCCTCGCGGCGCTTACAGACTTCAGCCTGTTAGTATATATGTGGTTGTAACAAGGTATAGGTCTGGAAGATATGACTAATGCGTTGACACGCCAAAAATTGGGACAAATAGTTCAAAATTAGAATTAAAGCAAACGGAGAGAAAAATCCAAATTGGCCAGGCCTGATCCTACTTAAATACTTTTCCTATCATCTGTAATGAGGTCGTCGTTCAGTTCCAACTTCAAAAGGCAGTATACCAGCGATGGGAATCACTTTAGACCATTAGCCGTTGTGTACGTTTTCAACTCCTTTTCTTGTGATGGACCGTCAGCTGAAGTTTGTCCGACGAATTCAAGACTCATCCGTATAACAACCACGCTCGCAGACACGCCATCCATCAACCACCGTCGGATCCTTCAAGAGCGTAATTAACAAGAACCTCATTGGGCGTGGAACCGCAGAGGAAATAAGAAAAATACAGAAGGTCAAAACAAATTAATATCTCATTCCAATCCAAAAGAAGGAATCCCGACACAAATAACCTAACTAGCGCCAAATCACAAACAGTGGGTTCATTAAACTTACCAATTTAATACGAATCTTTGGACATACCCATTTTATCGAGAAAAATAAAATTCAAGAATGCAAAATGAAAATCTCTGAACAACATAGCGAAAAGATGGATCCAACGATGCAACGACGAACACAAATGTTCCAGAGTTTCTAATTTTGCATTCTTGAAATTTTTTCCATGACAAACAGTGCATTGACATATGGCCAAAGAAATGAAATAAATCATAATTCCCCACTCAACGAATCATTTGAAGAACGTATAAAACTACTGTTTTGAAAGAAACTGCCATAAATAGGTAAAGTATTTAGAAAAAACTACATTTGGCTCAAGTGTAATAGGTACTTAAAACTAGAAGTGGAATAATTTGTACCAACTTTTCCCCGGACAACCCCAACCCACTGAGAATTTCTGTGAGAGCCACTGCTTGTAATAATAAACCCCAAGTGAATAAATCTGCTAATTCCAGAAGTAGTATGTATAAACTAGAACAATGCCTGATGGAAGAACACGCGAATCTGAGCGTTGTGTGCCACGTCGGATTGTCAGTAATTTCCAACAATTATCATTTGTTAAGGTAGGGAAGACAAGGGATAGTTGTCACAGGGGAAAGTTTTCAAAATATTTATTTAGACCTTCCTCATGAGTGGACTACGTAGATTTAAATCCAGAGATAACCAGAGTCGCCCACTAGCGTACGTAAAACGAACAGCATGCTGACAGCTGATACATGTGAGTAAAATGTTTTGTCTATACTCTGATGCTGTTCACGTACCTTGATAGAGGGTGAGAAATGTAGCAACAAATATATATTCTATTAACGCTTTGCTCTAAAATAATCTACAAAAAAATATAAACTGCATTTTGGGATGAATAGCCTCATGATTCTTATAAACGAAATTATTATTTACATAACTGTACTTCGGAGGCATAAGATACTATGCCACAAAAACCAATTTTTTCATGAGAGCTGTTTAAATCATTTTAACCAGTGCTTTACTTAGTCACCCAACTATTTTTAACCCAAAATATATTATAGTTTTGACATATCGTAGATCTTAAGTGTTTTATGCCACTAGAAAGAACGACCTACAGTGGTAAAATTTATGGTTAAAAGTGTGCATTTTGCCCAAAAGTGGACTTAGCGTATTATGCCTCCGAGGAACAGGTAAATGCAAAGGACACAAAAAAAAAGCAAGCTTCATGATCACAGAGGGCATTATGGTTGGGTCGGGATTCGAGCACAGATCCTCCCTAATGCGAGTCCAGTTATTCATCGCTCTAAGCGCCATCTTGCTCTTTGGATATTTTTGCAGTGCCGCATGTTGCAGCCAAGAGGGCTTGCAACCGTCGAACCTACAATTTTGTTGTTTGAAAGCATCAGGAAAAAAAGTTCGATGCAGTTGCGTGCACAAGTCTGGCTTGTAATTCATTCACGATATTCTGAAATAGACCAGTCTTGAGGGAGTTTTTTTTTTCGGGCACCTTCAAACACGCTACACATTCTCCCAAGTTTTATAGCCTGTGCCATGTAACTTGCATCAAACCTGACGGTTCTCTAAAAAAAAAAAAAAAAAAAAAAAAAAAAATAGTACCAACGGTCTGCGTATCCTTCCGCCACTGTAGCTCTTGTCAACAGTGTTTGTGAACAACTCCAGCACGTGGTTGTCAGTGTTCGTACACTGTAAAACATTTTTGTACTTTTACCAAGAAATTCTTTAGAAACTCAAGTTGCCAACTTGCAAACTGCACAGTATCACCCGCTGGTCTAATCTGAAGATTGCTTGAAAATTTCATCAAATTCGGTCCAGCCGTTTTGGAGTTCATAGGGAAGGAACATACATAAATCGATTTTTATATATAGACGAGAATTTCTCGATTTCCTCAACCCACCAGGTCTTCTATCTCACCGTCAAAAATAAAAGTTGGGATTACAATTATTTTGATGCATAATATACGCCCTCCAAACCTGTGAAAAAGGAACAGGTTTGCAAGATAAAGCACTCAGGAACAGCACAACTGAAACCAACATCCTCACAAGACCAGCAGCTGGGCAAAAGGCGCACATTCCTCCGATTCCAAAGAATCGACTTACATTTCAATTTAAGCGATAATTTCCAGTAACAATTTAATTTGTGATCACAGTCAACAAATCTCAAGAGTAAAACATACAAACATGTTGGTGTTGATCTGAGCAACGAATGCTTTCTCTCGTGGACAACTGTATGTTTGTCTATCTAGATGAGGGAGTTCGGAGAATTTATATTTTAAATCCGTTAAGAAATATTAAAACAAAAAAGTAAGATATCCTTACTCTTTGCTGTAATTAAATTTGTTTTTATTTGGAAATTATCAATAACTTAAATATAAGTATTTGTATTATGGTTTTTTTTTTTAAAAAAAGAGTTTTTCTCTGTTAAAAATTATGTATCCATCCCAGCGAAACTGGGGTGGTTGCTAGTAATATATACATAATAGGATGTTGGTATGTATGACGTTGATAAACTCCGACACCGTTTGACCGATCGCTATAAATTTTGGCACATCGAATTGTTATTTTTCATGGAGAAGGTTTTTACGCTATCAATTTTTTTTATTAACTCGCCGCTAGATGGCGCTGCAGCGCACCATTTTCTGAACCGTTCAACCGATCGCCACGGGTAAACAGAAAATCACAGATCATAGGCACACAAACAGCAATTGTGTGTCATTTCTCTATGTCCACCACACTTGTCACGTAGCGCTATCCATTTTGCTTTAACTCGCGGACAATACATCACCCGGGCAACGCCGGGTACTGCAGCTAGTCAAATATAATGCTAGTTTCCGGCCGATACGTTGTCCGTCACGCTTGTTTAACAGTACTCGCGGTGTTTCATTCAAAGCTATTTATCAAACGCACTTACAAAACCTCATTACTGACGTGCTCTTTCATCTGCCCACCTTTACCAGGATGGGCTCGTGTGAGCGAGAAGACGCGATAAAGTCACTGTCATACATAAAAGAATATGCTTCACTTTTCCCCCCGCCTTTTTTTTTCCCCTTCCAGTCCCCGTGAGAATTCGCGCGTATAGCCAAGAGAGAGAGAGATAACGTGACGCAGTACGCCACGGGATTACCGTTCATTTTCACAGCGCGCTGACGCGTAGATAACGAAATGAGCCATTTCTGCGTGAGGGGGGAAAGAAGGGAAAAAAAAAAAAAGTCTCCCGGTCGAGGAAGGGTTGTCATGGACGGGACCAGCAGCGCCACTACTTGTTCGCGGATGCAACAGAGACTCGAAGCACGCGCACATCTGCTCCGCGTCGACGATTGGACCGCAGAGTGCTCTTAGACACGCCCTTGACGAGGTTGACCAATCACGCGCGACCTCCCGAATGAGAGTGAACTTTGCCATCGAACAAATGAGCACCCTTGATCAGGGACGTCGGAACAGGGCGGGGGGGGGGGGGGGGGGCAGCAGGGGCGAGTCGCCCCCGTGCTGTTATGCATGGGCCGGGGGGGGGGGGGGACGAGAGTAGCATTTCGCCCCCCTCCTTTCCCCAGAATAAATGTTTGGTCCTAGTAGTATTTTTCTCAACCAGTAGTTACAAACGTTGCATTGGTGATCACATTGATATAAAATCAAATCTATGATTGTCAATATACTGTAAAATGATTGCGAATTCCTAAATGGTATTTTATTTAAATTGTACTACATCTACTGTCAGAGTAGTATTTAATACATACTACGTCATCAAATTATTGGAATGGTATATTTAATATTTTGGTTCGGAAACTCATTAAATAGCACAATTTTGCATCTAAAATTCCAAAATTTTCCGGTTGATGGCCCCCGGACCCCCGCTCTAGGAATGAGGTAAGTGTGATAAATCTTTCCCCCCCCCCCCAATCATGAAAACGTTCCGACGTCCCTGCCCTTAATAAGGCTTGATTGTGTGCAGTCGGGTCGAGTCTAGCCTGGAGTGAAGTGAAGTGGCTCTAGCGACGAGGCACGAATTAGTCTCAAATATACAAAATGTCCCATAGCTAGAGACCGGAAAAATTCGCGGGTTCAATGACCTCTAGGATAGACTCCAATATCCTCTACACACTCGGGCAAATGCCCAACTGTTCATTGGCTGTTGACTTGTGAGTCGTCTCAACTGGGTGGCCTGTGATTCGACACTTCTATGAGTGGGGGGGGGGGGGTCTCTAATTGGCCCTCAGTCCTCCATATTTACAGTGGACCAATGACAGAAGCAGCACTAATGTATAATTATTTGAATTTTAGCATAACACGAAATGAACCCGCGAATTTTTCAGGTCTCTACCCATAACTCAACGTCAAGCCGAGAACAGTTGAAAAGCCAAGTAATCATGGTTCATAACCCAAAAAAAAAAATCACAAAGTGTCGCAGTTTTCGAGTTACATGCATTTTTTTTTCCAAAAGTTCTTTTATTGCCACCCTGCACCAAATTGTTAAATACTGTGACCATGGGTGTAGATCCCGGGAACGGGGAAGGAACCAGACACAAACCCCCCCCCCCCCCCGGAATAAAGAAGTCCCTCACTGAGGGGAAGCCGGCATGCACTTGCATAACTGTGACTGTGAAACGGGTTAGATGGCAAAAAATATGTGTCATGGAAAAGGTTTTGTATATATATATATATACTTTTTTTTTGGTTAGTGCACGCACATAGGCCAAAATAAGGGCAGTGTCCAACATACAAGCACCGTATCCAGAGATGAGCAAGTTATTTACTTTAATAAGACAGTTTTTTTAATAACTTGCCTAGTTAACAAAGATTTTTTTTTTCCAAATATAACCAGTCAAATTCACCTGATTAATTAATTATTTTGCCACATTAAGTCTTACAATATTTTTTTTCCAAAACAATTAGCATGTTTTTATTTTATATTGAATTGTTATCATCAGTATGGTTACTTATGATTAAGTAGCAAAAATATTTAGTCACAGCATCTAATAATTTGGTGCAAGGTGGAGACTGAAAAAACTTAAAAACCTAAAAAACAAAAAAAAACAAAAAAACTCTCACCCGGAAACTACGACACGTTTTGAATGTTGTTATTTTTTTTTATCCGGAACCGTATCAATTGTTTTCGGCATGACATCCTGTACACGCGTACGTACTAGTCCCAAGAAGTGACTTCACGAGGGATCTGCGAGCTGAAATTGAAATAGGCAGGTATGACGAGTATATTTATCTGTGTACTTCTCACCTACTTCAAAAGGTGAATAAAGGTGTTATTGAAACCATTTTCTGGGTTATCTTCGATAGTACAATTTAGTAATTTTCATCTAATGTTTCAAGACTTTGCCTGTATTTTTAATTTTCCTATACCTCCATTCCATTTTGTGTTTCGTCTCAAATTTTCTGAAAATATGTAAACTGAAAACATTATCTGATTGCGGTAAGATAGAGATCTGACAGTAAAAAATTTTGAAAACAGTGTTTTCAGTTTAATTTCCTAGGCGATAATTATTTTGCGACTCGATTCCTCTTACGTATTAAATACACGTTAATGATGCTGACGTAACCCATCAAGCCTTTCTATTTTGCAAGAATCAGCAACATGTGGAGAAACCCGGAACACATATACATGAATGAATTCAAAACAGTCGCAAATGCTACCACTTACGAAGTAACGTCGAAACAACGTGGGAGAGTTTAATGGAAGATCGAATGCGGGCAGAGTGGTTGGTGAGGATGAACCAGATGTCGAGTGGGGCGGGAGGGTGGGGAACATGGGGAACGGGAAGGAAATCTAGAAGCTCACCGCAGTCCTCGACACTTGTGTCTAGCCGCTGACAACTGTGCCGCATCTTCGGCTAGCCTCGGGGATGCTCGGCACACCCGACACTCCTGACGAAAAAAGATGGCGCGGAAGGATGGACAACTCATGATAACTAATGGTCAGTTAGGTTAGGATAGTTACATTACAGATACTGTGAAATCATGTAAACGGTTTCCTAGCGCTGGATAGCTACATATTAAAAAGTTATTTGCTAAGCAAACCATAAAATGATTTTACAGTATTTTTAATGTAGCTTACTTACCTAATATAACCAACCACCCACAATGTTTTAAAGTATTTATAATGTAGCTAACCTACTGAATAATTCTTTAAATTAATTCTTGCTAATTTTAAGAATGACATCTTATAAGTTAAAGGCAGTTTATTTGAAGACGGTAACTGAAAGTGTGAGCGCACAAAAACTTGTTGAGGTTGTTGTGTCGTTCATGCACTGTCACACTCACGAGCAGCGGCGTGAATTCCCGAATGAAGCCGAAGATGCGGCACAGTTGTCAGCGGCTAGACACAAGTGTCCTCGACGACCGCACTCGCCGCAGCACCGTCGCCACTGTCACCCTCGCTGGTGTCGCCACCAGAGGGACTCCTCCCCAGGAGGACAGAGACTCCCCACTCCCCTGCACCCCTCCCCCCGGAGGCGCCCAGACGCCCACACGCCGCGTCCCTGGTCCGCAGAACTCTCCAGACCTCCCGCCGTCCCGGCTTCCAGAATGTTCGGGGCTCCGTGACTGACGCGGTGGGGCGCGTGGAAGGGGGGGGGGGGAGGCTGTGACTGACAGGCCGCTAATGGCCAGGCGACACACACACACGCACCTCCCTCGCTGAAGGGTTGGGGGGAAGGGTCAGTGCCCTCCCAAACTCCGCGGCAGCCGGCGTCCAGCGTAACAATATTTAACTTTTGCACAACGCATGTCTATGGTTATTTACGTTTTTTAGAGATAAAATTGAGTATTTCTTACGAAACTTTTCCCACAATCTTATAATTCAAGCATATTATTTTTCAAGCCATTGAAAAAGATAATCGGATATTCCAATCATTGGACAATTTTTGTTTTGTTTTGTTTTATTAAGCTTATTAATGTGCGAAGTTGATATTGTAAAGCTATTCACGGAACGGTTTACATAATTATAATATTTAACTGTACGAGGTACCGGGACAACACAGAGCATGTATGCCCCGGGTAGTAATCTGAACCCAGTGTTACTGCGAACGCTGTCGTGTAAACAGCGCACGGGGTGTTTTCTGTTAACATCTGGCGCGTGCGGCTCTGGTAACAACACACACACACGCAAGCGAGACACCGGGGGACCGCGACGCCTGAAAAGCGCGCGCCGGAGGCTGGGGCGAGGGCGAGATCAATACGCAACCCTTTCCCTCCCTCTCTCTCTCTCTCTCTCTCTCTCTCTTTCTCTCTCACGTGCGGACCCCCCTTCTGCCGCATTCCGAGGGCTCTTTCACGAGCACTGACCCCTCCTCCCACCCCCTCACAAGCCCCAACCGGGGACGCACCACAACGCCGAAATACCACAACGCCGAACGTACAATAACGCCGAATACCATAACGCCGAATTCCAAATTGACCACAATACCGACGACCGGAAAACTGCTGTGTACCACAACGCCGAATGACCACAACGCCGAAATACATTAACGCCGAAAAATGTAATTTCAGTACTGCCACAAAAACAAACTCAGAAGAAAGTCAGTAAATATACTGAAAGAGAATTTAAATGTACAACAGCGTCGAAATAACATAACGCCGAATGCCACAACAACGAATCAACAATATGACCATAACGCCGATACCATTATATGACCATAACGCCGAAACCACAATATGACCATAACGCCGAAACCACAATATGACCATAACGCCGAAACCATAACTTGTTGCCTACCTGCCAGGCATTGAAATGCTGTATTCGTAAGATAAGCGCACTCTCTTGCAACTGTGAAGCTAAACATTATACAACCAACATGTTTATCTTTTTGCACATTCAATATTGTGCCGTTACATGCCTAGACATTTAACATACAGAATATATTTAGTTATTTTCCATTCTTATGAATAAGAATATTGTATTTTTATTATTTGTTTTAAATATTGTTTTACCCCACAGGACTTGATTACCTGAGTTTGTAACTTAAGTGCTTGTCTACGAGAGCTATGCTCTATGTAGTGGGGAATACATATTTTGACCAGCAATTAGACCCCTCTAAGGAACAATTGAACAAAACGTATAAACTGTGTTATTATACGTGTTATATACGAAGGATGTGGCATTGTTGGAAATTCTGTTTTTAAATTTAATTCAGATTTGTGTTTGCAACTTTGATACCTTTTGTTTACAAGATGTAATTTTGTAAATTACGCAAACGGAATTCCGGCCCGGCCAATCAGAGGCCATGTTTCATGTAGAAGGCGTCTGGAACGTTGCTATTTGAGAAAGAGTTATGTAAGAATTGGCGTCCCAGTAAGATGCAAAGGCGCGGAGCCTGTAAAAATTATATATATAAGCTATTTCAGACCATCCGCAACAAAGGATGAGTTTTAAGTCATGTTGTTAAATGTTTACTAGTTTGTTAGGGCATATTCTGACGAATATGTACCCAGGAGTGATAAGTTTATGTAAGTAAAAACCCTTCATACCATGTGAAACAGCGCCATATTAAAGTTGTTGTTATAGCGACGTACTAATTGAAAGACCATTGAGTTTAAATTATATTATCAACATTTTAAAAGACTTTAAATAACCAAAAACAGTAAAGATTAATATAATTATAAATAATTTAATTTATCAATTTTAACCCAGAGGTGAAACGAGAGAGACAGTTTTGTGTTCTACCGATCGTAAAAACTGAGCTAAAGCCTAGGTACACGAACTCTACAACAAACTGAAATTGTTATTTAAATAAATGATTTTGTGGATTGCTAACTCGTTGATCACGCAAAAGTGCAACATAATATTACGTATTTTTGAATGGACCTAAATGAACTGTTGTATCGTAATCATGTGTGCGACGTAAATATCCAGATGATTAACGAACATAATAGTCATTCCACAACACAGTTCAGTATTTTATTGATAATAAATTTTATTTAAATATTTTTATTTCATAATTTTTGCAATTAATAAAGTTTCAACGTATGTTAATTTTCCTCACCAATTTCCTGAGTTATGAATGAACCTGTCATATTAACTTATGCTTTTAGTTGTGTCTAATGCTCATTAGTGTTAAGTGGGTTAGGCCCTTGTGTAGCAATAGGCGCCGATGTAATAAATTGCCACACATATAATTAAATATTACACATAATTACCAGAACCTGAATAATATCTGTGTTGTTTGACCTACCCTTATACACTATTACAAATTATATATATATATATCAATATCGACAGAAAGTAATAGTAACCAACAGTCAAACCTATCTAGCATAATACATAATAGTGGCAAGTAGCCGAGTGGGGAAGAGCACAATATAAGTACTAATTTTCCCCCCAGTTAAAACGTAACACTTTCTTATTTTTTATAGGGCAAATGGAACATTGATCGAAATGAAATATATTTTTGAAATAATTTTTTTTCTTTTTACAATTCTAGGTCAAGTTGAATGTTTTTTATTTCGAAAATGCGACGTTTTTACAAGAGTTTCAAGAAGAGTAGGCGGTTGAATATTTGTGACATCCCTTGTTGGAGTGACGATTTTTTTTTAAATACCTAGTTGAATGTAATTTTTGGTTAACATAATACGGTCTTCATTTCTTAAAAGGTAAATGTCTATAGTCAGCTCATGTTAGTTGGACCTAAGGTTTGGCCTTGACCGGCGTTTGAGCCCGTATGTTATTCTGAATATTGGAACACTTGTGTGCCCAATGCTATGTTATCACGGCATAAAAAACCAGTGTCTTGATTGTTATTGTAATACTTCACTAACGGACTACAGACGAATGCTTAAATAACAATTAGGTAGACATAGCTATCTCTCTACATTTTATTTCGAGTTAGAATTTGTATAGGTATTATACATAAATAAAAAAAATCATTTCTTAGGAAACCAAATCAATACGTCCTTTATAATTGCTATAAATAGAACTTGTAAAAAGTGCACGGAGAAATAAATATTGATGTAATAGAGAATTTTATGCTTTCGTATAATATTTACTGAAGTTGAATAAATTCATATTTAATATTTTTTTTTATTTTCAACGAATGTTTTTGCAATTTTGACTTAATTTGATTTATGATTATGTAGTTGAAACTTACAGAGAAGTTTTACGGCCAGCCACATCAATTACGGCCTTTAAAATTATCCGCAGTAACAATGTGAATTAAAATTTAATTATGAGTATGTTAATGACCCAGAAATTTTGCAAACTATAGTTTCAATTTATATGGTTTGACGAAAGCAAATACGTATGTCTGTAAAATAACTTTTGTGAAGCCACTGGTCTTGTATCGCAAGGTCTGCAGCATCGTTCGTAATATCTCTTGCTATCCTTACTTTAAAAAGCGCTCTAGTTCCGCGAAACGATTGTACGGGGAATGCAAGAATTCCCAGAAGAGTACGCTGCACTGGTTGATGTTGTTTACAACTACAGCAAAATAGCACGTGCTGTTTTTAAACTAAGGGAAAAATTTCCGTTGTGAGGGATGGTTAGTAGGACTTCGGCTGTTGTTCGGGTGCCACGCATATGATGGAAGCGGTACAAGTACCAGGCTCGCGGAAAGGGAGTGTATGGTATACGTGTGCTGGGCAAAATGGATACTTATTCAGAGTAAACAAATTGAAAAAAGGAACTAAGTATCTACAGTGCGTGGAAAAAGAGGCAGTAGGGTGTAGGGCAATTCCACGATTAAGATTTGATGATACAAACAGTGTTATCGATATTAACTTTGGCAACCACTGCCACCAGCCCGACCCAACAAAATGCGCTGTACAGCTTCTGCAAGACAGAATAATCTCCCACGCATCTACAAACGGGGTGGGAATTTAACAATGGTGGATAATAAGGGTGGCAGACGTGGGAGTATCTCGATTAAAACTACCGACCACCGGCAATGTACGCCACTATCTCGCGTTGGAAATTCCGATGTCCAGCCCACCACAAGTCGAACCCAGATTTCCTTGGATGAAGGCTGACTTGTCAATTGCAGAACCACCAAATCTTCTTCAGGTGTTAGTACTATAGCTGAATTAAATGCACCAATTAAAGAAACTTTATAAAAGCCTAATCAAGTTAACGTCATAAGCATTTTACAATAAACTAAAGGAAGTAGTATTTAATGTAAGTACAATATGTATAACATGCATTGAAAAATATTGCATTGTTCAAATGCTATTATTAAACATTTTCTAAAAGCTATAAAATTTCTACATGTCCGCAACATATTCGCAATTTTCTAACATATGTTTAATAATAGTTAGATATACTAATTGTACGACTGTAATGCTTTTGCAACACATTCTTTGCCTTTATCACTTCTGACTGACTGGCAGGGTTTTATTTATATAAGTGCGGCCATAAAATAAAATTAATTTTAGCGTTATTGCTTTTACAGGATCACTATGCACGATAGCTGCACTCTCAAGTTTTGACTTCTGATCATACGTTTTCTTCTTGGGACAGTACGATTGTTTCCTTCGCCCCATTGTTGTAAAAGAACATTCAGAAATCTTAGGCCCATTCTACAATGACACAGATACGGAGACGAATCCCACGGAACAGAGCTTCTACAATAGCACGCCGACGGAGACGGACCCGCATGGACCAGCTCAGCAATGCTGAGGTCTTCCGTTTATGTTGCTCCGTTCGACCAATAGGAGCACGTTATTTTTTCACTGCTGTTCTCAAGCTACGTTTGTGTTTTCATACCTACAACTAAAATATATTTGTTTTGATTTATTTTTGTTAAATTTTTATTTTTTTATTTGACAGAAACAAAATGGAAACAAGTGTTGTGTTTGAATTCTTAGCGTGTTTTTCGTCGTGAAGAATTTTAAAAAACTGCTGATTTTCATGGTAAAATATTTACTACATATATGACAATATGAAGAAAAACTTTAAAATGAAATGTTTAAACGTAAGACGAGGAGAGTTATGCCTTCCATTATTTCGGAATTCTTTCCAAATGGCTATTTACTATATTTCCATATATACTACCGTATACTACAAGTATTTAAAAAGTAATTAATTTGATACTCTTAGTTTTATGTGACGTCACGCTTGCTATTTACCGGCTGTTTTTCTTACAGGTCTGTGTAACTGTAGAAAGAGAAAAATACGGACGGAACGGAACAACGATCCGTTTTCGTTTTTGGTCCCGTCTGATCCGTTACCGTTGCATTGTAGAACAGGCCTTACTAGAAAAACGTAACGATTTTTCACTATACGCACAGTACCTACTTACTGCATCACGGCAACGTATATTTATGGCAAACCCAGTATAATATCTGACCTATGCTTTCGAACTGAACATACATATATTTAGTTTACATAAATATTCACACTGTCGACTACGAAGTTGTCACGTTTTGTGGCTCTTCGTTCACTTGGAAAAGAACAGACAAGTAAGTGACAACAGCGCGGCATCATGCACTGGCCGCGCCAAGCACCTCCCAGCAGAGCACTCCACGCATTCTAGCGGGCTCTTCGGAAGCAACGTTTACCCACGTGGTATACAGAATAGTTAGTTCTTGGGCTCTTGCACAAACCAATTACCTTTCTTGAACGCAGTATACGTACGAACGGGGTCTAACTCTAGCTCTATCAGTTTACATACATGCTATTTTACAAATTCGTCGCTACGCTTTAATAAGATAAATTTATAATTAGGTGCATACAATTTACAGTAAATAATAATTTACATGTAAATAATATTTAATTTATTATTTATTGAATCACACTAATTTCTATATATGCTAGGCTCAAGATAAAGCCCCTGGGAATGAAAAAACAGCCAAATATGTTCGCTAATTATACTTTCATAAAATCTGTAAAATAAATACGAATGGTGCAAAAAAAATTATTAGGTGTAGGTACTATGCGTTTTTTTTGACGTGAAAAAGTCTAATACATCGATGAGCGCCGGCTGCACGCACGAAAAAGTGTCCCGTTACGCACATTGTCCCGTTTTGCTGTGTCCCGTTACGCTCATTTTATTTTTTTCTTTGCTAACCTGAACCTCCTAGAATTGCGACCAAGTCCGTGGCGTAATTCTGTTTTCATGCATTTCAATGTAACATTTTCATTGCTCTTTGCTAACCCGTTCCTCCTAGCATCGCTGCAGAGTCCGTGGCGCAAATATATTATTTTTTCACTGCATCTTGGTATTGGGTAAGCCATTTTCCTTCACATCATCCTTGAAACACTCCCATTAGTTTCCTACATTTCCTATCATCATCCTATCCTTAACAGAATAACACAGATTGGAATAAGTTAAATAGCAAACATGTATAAAAGTTATAGTTAAAATAATCTCTTCGTTAAAGTAATAAATATATTTGAATTAATGAGTGCAAATAAAAGTAAATTTATCAATTAAATTGTAGATTTCATTTCACTCCTCCTTTGCATCCATACAAAACAGTGATAATTCAATAAAAATGATTCAATTTAATTCATAAAAGTATGCAATCATTTCATCAACGTTTTGTTATGACGTTTTCACGTCAAACTATCGTCCGTAAACCGACCTTACAAACAACCAAATTTTTTTTGTTAAACACATTTATATTTCAGTTAAGTACGCATTTGCGGCTAGAACAAGATTTATTCTTAACATGAAAAAATGCACAAACCCCTGCGATATGTAAGGAATTTATGAAATGTAATTTTCAAGGCCCTAAAACGCCCGAATATCTCAACCGCGCCATTTCAGCATTTAGCCTTTCGGGAAACCATTGAAAACCGGAATAAATGTTTAAAAGTGGGACATTGTTTGGTACAAATATAATACAACAACTATTATTGCGTCCAAACCACATTAATACAATGCATAATTATGTTATGTAGTCATCTTGCATGACTTAAATGTTTTCCAACGTTTGAATAGCTACTTCAGTTATATATGTACCTCCGCAGTGCACAATGAAACTTAGGCATGCGGGCTAATAATGATATATGGAAGTGGGTTTAAATGCTATCATGAAATGATAACGAAGCAGTAACTGAGGAGATAGCTCGAGAGGAATGATTTTTTAAATCACTATTCCGTTCACCAAGTATCCGGGGCTACTAATCATCGCTAACAATTCATATAATAACTGACAATTATGATTTATTTTAATTAATTGTGCCACTTTACAACTACAGATAAGATTTTAAAATTTGCTGCTTTCGTTATAAAGAAAATAAGTTTCCAAATACTGTGTTTAGGTTCCTGGCTGGTAGGCAACACGCTTGGGATTCGGCGCTATGGTCAAACACGGATTCGGCGTTGTGGTCAAATACGGATTCGGCGTTGTGGTCAAGTATGGATTCGGCGTTATGGTCAACTTTGAATTCGGCGTTATTGTCAATTACCGATTCGGCGTTATGGCATTCGGTGTTGTGGTATTTCGGCGTTAAGGTACTTTTAAGAAACACACATAAATTCATTTAGTTGTTTTCAGTTTGCTCATGTGGCACTCCCGCAGCAACATTTTTCGGCGTTAATGTATTTCGGCGTTGTGGTCATTCGGCGTTGTGGTACACGGCAGTTTTCGGGTCGTCGGCGTTGTGGTCAATTTGGAATTCGGCGTTATGGTATTCGGCGTTATTGTACGTTCGGCGTTGTGGTATTTCGGCGTTGTGGTAACGACCCGCCACAACCTCGCGACACATCGACGGACAACACGCGTTCGGACGTCGCGTGGCCGCTTCCGGTCCGCGACGCGACGCACCGCCTGCACTTCCGGCGGCGACCGGAACTGACGCCACCGCCGCGCGGAAATCAACCAATCAACTACTGTCTGCGCCTGTCCTGAAAACTGCGCGGTCGCGCCGATTAACAACCGGTCAGCAAACCAAACCGCAGGTAGCAAAAAAAAATATATACATGGGGAGTGTGTTACGCGAGCGCGTGCGATCTCTGCCGTGTTAACAATTTCGCAAATAATAAATACGTAGATAAAAACGGGGAAGCACCACAACGCCGAAATACCACAACATCCGAAAGTACAATAACGCCGAATGCCAAATTGACTACAACGCCGACAGCTAGAAAACTGCTGTGTACCACAACGCCGAAAAATGTCATTGCAGGACTACCATAAAGGTTAGGTTAGGTTAGGTAAGGTAAGGTAAGGTAAGGTACGGTAAGGTAAGGTAAGGTACGGTAAGGTAAGGTAAGGTAAGGAAAGGTTAGGTAAGGTAAGGTAAGGTAAGGTAAGGTTAGGTTAGATTAGGTTAGGTTAGATTAGGTTAGGTTAGGCTAGCCTAGGTTAGATTGTGGTACATTTTTCGGCTTTACTGTATTTCGGCGTTGTGGTACACAGCAGTTTTCTAGCTGTCGGCGTTGCGGTCAATTTGGCATTCGGCGTTAATGTACGTTCGGCGTTGTGGTATTTCGGCGTTGTCGTAACGATCCGATAAAAAACACTTTATGTATGCACTGAAACACGCTGTGAAGCATTAAAAAGTATTACTACAAAATAAAGTATAGTAAAATATACTAAATTATATATATTATAAATTAATATTAATTTTAATGACACTATATTATTTAAATGAAATTATCTGCA
The DNA here is from genome assembly GCF_032445375.1 of Bacillus rossius redtenbacheri. Lineage (NCBI taxonomy): Eukaryota > Metazoa > Arthropoda > Insecta > Phasmatodea > Bacillidae > Bacillus > Bacillus rossius. The sequence goes on along the minus strand of NC_086343.1, from coordinate 20,856,550 downwards.
AAAATGAATAATTTTAATGCACACGTTATTTACACATACTATATAAAGTAAAACGACGTTCCCATATGGACAGATATATTTTTTTTTAACGAAGTTCACCGTCAATCCTTAACTAATGTGTCGTTGACATCTATGTTGAACAATTATAACTTGATGATGGCGTTTGTAATGATTATTCCTTACCAGTTACTTTCTAGTTATTTAAGCACACTTGCAGCTTTAGACCTTTACACAGACAATCATTCCATACACCAGTGCTGGCCAGCTTCGCTCTTTTAGAGAATATAATAATATTCCTGAAACTAATCCGAAGGACTGACGCACATGAAAAAATGTTAAATTTCTTACAACATTATTTTTTATGTACTATTATACTGTAGAATAGCCAACAAATTAAAAATGTAGCATTGGTGAAGAAAGGAAAAGTAATATTGTGTAGCAAATACACTTATAATACGAAACTCGGACACTATCATAGAATTCTTTAAAATAATGCCGAGCGTGATAAAAAAAAAATTACGCAAAATTGCGTTTTAAATTAAATTTCTGGAAGTGAATCACAAGTGCCACATCCTCTGCTAGAATTCGCTGCCAGAGCAGCTACGTAGACTATCGAATCATTCAATTTACAAACAGACCAAAATTTTAAACTATATAATGAAACAGCTCCGATAAAAGCGAAATACTGGTAAAAATACTAAACACCGGCTTTGAACCTGATTTTCGACAAGGAATTTTAATTAAAACATTGCCCATCTCATTAAAATTCTTTATACTATATAGCAACTATAGCGGTCTTTGCTCGAGGTGATAAGGAAATAAAATCAACACAACGCAGACAATAGTGTATCGTATAAGTGAGAATTTACATATATATACAAATACAGTCTTGCTTGTAGGCCATCCAGACATGCCAATTTATGGGACAGAATTTCACACCAGCAAAACGTTCGCATCATCAGAACATTTCAAAGGGCGATGTATATCAGAGAACAAGTCGTTAAAGCTACCCCGGAACTGTTTGACAATCACGCGCCGGAAAGAGTTGTGTCCCGTAGTACAAACTGAACAAATTAATGTTTAGGGAAGGAATCTTACAAAACTCGACCCAATTCTCTGCTCTTATCCATCTCTGTGAACACAAACCTTCATATATTTCAAGACAATGACTCATGATTTTTTTTTTTTCAAGTCATACTATTATTTAAGGTAAATTCCTGTAAATAATTCTCGATAGCGCTTTTGCATTTTATGTTCCGTTCCCAAAATTTTGTCAGCAGATATTTACTGTTATTTGCGAGCCATAAAATGTCACGTAAGTGAATAATGAACACTTTCGAGTCTTTTAATAGCTCTTATATACCGCTTGGTAAAAATAATCCGGGGATAAGACAAAGGTTATTAGGAGATCCGACATGCATAATAAGGGGATCATAAAGAAAGAATTAGGTGTCAGACAAGATGTGTTTTTAGCAGCAGTGTGAGCTACAAGCGGCAGTCTATTGACGGCCTGTCGGAACAGGAGGGCATAGTGCAAAGCTACCGCGACTTGCCTTGCAGACAGCAGCAGGAGTCAATGTGTCATCTCAGACTGTCCGTAATGTGTCCTCCATGCATGGCGCGTGTCCCGGTGACACATCGTGGATGGACATGCCTTCTGTTCCCCCGTGAGTCGCGATTCACCGCGGAACCTGATAGTGACGTGTTCTCGTCTGCAGGGAACGCGTAACACACGTAAACAACCCAGCAACGATCTGGTATTTATCTTCTAATCATTTGTGTCTCATCACCAAATTATTTTGGCCAGTGTACTAAGTGAAGAAAGGTTTGTGACGAAACATGAAATGTAAGAGAGCAATCAAGATGAATTGACAGAAATCAACTCGTTAAACCAAAGTAATGTCATAAAAAAACACGTGTCAGACAAAGCCTTAATAATACTTTATATTCTTGTATTATCTGCATCTTATAATTTAAGATTTAAACATTGAAACTCGGTGTTTTTAACGTGAAAAACTTTTTTTTTTAAAAAGCTTCCATACTGAGGTCCCGCCAGAGTTGGAGAAAAATTTTAATATATCTCGTGACTCAAGGGTTGCATCGCCGAGTGTTGTATACATTCTGAAAACAGACCACTGTGCGTTGCCTGTTAGTGCACTTACGTCAACGTGCGTCTACGTCATTGAACCGTTAGGGGGGAGAGGGGAGAGAGAGTTGAAAAAGAGCCTCGAAATTCACTTAGCGCGACCAAAGAATTAGTCATAACTCCGCAACGGAAATGTTTACACGAGTTATGTGTGCGTCGCCTTGTGGATATGGTGGTGTTCTTAAAGGTTCGCTAACAAGGAGAAGGGGGGGGGGGGGGGAGGAATAAGTTGTCAAGTGAAAAGTTGTGCCGGGTGACAGTTTACAAAACCTTCTAAAATTTCTCGTTTCAGGTATTGCCACGCAATTAATACATACACATTTCTGCAAGTTTAAGAAACATAATAAGTTTAATATAATTACTTCAGCAATTACATTTATCATTTATATATTAGTATAATAGTATTGTCTCTGAACCCTTAATTTCTTTCTGTTGAATGTTCAAGGGCGAGTTAAAGGTTCCCTTTTAATATATATATATATATATATCTGTGTGTGTGTGTGTGTGTGTGTACATTTAGAAAAAAAATCTGCGCAACCTATAAATGAAAAAAAAAAAAAAGATCATTACAGATATTTAATAAAAATCAATCCAATGGGAATATATGTTTTTGAACGGTAATTTCAGAAGCAAGAACAAGCCCCATATACCATTCTCCTCAATTTTATGTCATTAATGCTTGCAATGGAACATGGGTACGATAATCAACTTAGCATAATTCCAGTAAAAAAACTAGCTCTTACTGATGTGATGGTAATCGAAAAGTACAGTTTACAACCTCAAAATTTTGTGATGATGTGTTGTTCGATTTAAACCTGTTTACCAGTCCAGTTCGGGGTGCGGGGTTTAACCAAATAAAAAAAAAATTAAAACACGTGTATTAAAAAAAAACTTATATTACTGTTGTTACGAGCATACTAGAGGCGGTGCCGAGATGCAGGCCAGTGGACCAGCTAGCCAACCAGCTGGCTTGTTATTCCACGGGTGGGGCTCGGTCAATTAGCGCGACACATTCCCTTGTCGGATTAGCGGCAGTCCTCGTTACCCCCTCCCTGCGGTTCTCCCTTCCCCGGCGCTTGTGTCATTGAACCCTCCGTCCTTCTGGAAAATTCTGCGGGCTCCCCGAGAACATTCGCGTGGAGTGGCGTAACTAGGACGTCTTTGTTCTGGGAGCTTCGGGCGTCAAGTCAATCCTGATGACGCGACACTTCAGAATGGTGCGCAACCATTCCAGAAGGGAGCCGAAGGGTATGAAAACGGCGACGCCAGTCTCCGAGTGAAGTGAAGCGAAGAGGGCAAGCGGAAGTGGACGACAAGCGACGGGCCTCGTGTGTAGAGACTGGTGCATGGTGTGCGATGGACAAGTGAGTAGAGCGGGGCAGTGTGTTGGGACTGTGGTGTGAGGTAAAGAGACGAGCAGTAGAAAGAGCTACTGTCGAGCCGAGCTACAGTGGGGAGAGTAAACCATGGACTAAATGAAATAATATGGAGGAATTTGTGTTGTAATTTAATTAATGGTGTAAACAATAGTTAATAAATATTACTGTATTTCATTAATGATACTATTCTTTTAACATAGACACAAACAGCAGTAGCCGTAGGCGATGGGCCTTCTCACTCAGTCGAAATTGCAGGTATTGTAACAGCTCACCTTTCATTACCCACAATAACATACTGCCTTGACTGGTATTTTGCGAATTCCCCCCAAACCCCCTTCCCCCGGGCCCCATGTCCAAGGCTTGGTGGGTCGAAAATGGACCAAGGGGGCCGCGGTTTGGTCACCATTGCTCTAGGTGAACCACATAACATTGGAGAACAATTGGGTAAATAATGCACACCTGCACCCTACATAAATAATTTTCATTCTGAGCGGAAGTGCTGCAAAAAAAAGTAGTCTGGTGTCAACCACCCCTTCCCCTCCCTAATTTACTTCCTCCACCCCCCCCCCCCCCCCGAACCAACACAATCGAACGCCATCATCCAGTTGAAGGTAGAGTCCATTACAGCCAAGCACCTTTCGCTCAATCTTTTTCTTCTCCACTATCTCTTCCGTCATGGTGTATGACCTTGGGGCATTAACACACTTTTTTTCCCTGCGATCAACCAGCTCTGTCGAGGGTATCGGCCAATAGGAAACCGTCGTTTCGTTTCGCAGTTTTATCGCCCGGGGGGGGGGGGAAGGGGGAGGGGAAGAGAGAAACACAGGAAACATAGGGAAACAAAATTCCGAGGCAACACAGGTGCAGAGACCAATTTAACGAGACGCAGGTTGCTGCTCGCGTTCCTCGAAACTTGTCGTCACGCTTGAAGGAGGGCGTACACACCACCGGAAATCATCTATCCGACGATATCTGGTCATCACACCTCCCGACAAATGTCTGGAAATAAATCTGAAACTGAAATCTCCGGTTAGAGAATTTATCTGCAGATAATCATGAAACCCACAACCGACGTCACAAAAATTTAATTGGTATTTTTTTTTACATCGAAATAGTATTTCATTGACATTTGAAAAGCTTGGGAAGAGACATATTTCTTCCTCTCCCCCCCTAAACATATTATTACTAACCTTACGGAATGAATGAAATTAATAAATTAGTGAAATATTGAATGTTTTGACAAATATATGTTTGAATGGATGATTAAATAACTGTATGAATATATAAATGAATGGATGAGTGGATGAATAAATGAATGGATGGATCAACAAATGAATGTATGAATATCTAAAAGTATGGATGAATTAATAGATGGATTGGGAAAGGGTGGATTGGAATGGGATAGGTGGATTGGAATGGGTTGGATTGATTAGAATGGGATGAATGAATAATTAGTGAGAGTTTAACATATCTTTGACATTGGGGTTTATTGGAAACCATGGGGTGATGAGATGAAAATGGAGTGTTGATAAAATGAGTGGGTGGGGGAAACGAGAATACCTCGAGAAAACAATAAGCCCCAGGCAACATCAGCCATATGAAGTAGTTTCTGATAATTAAGTAATAGATATGAGAGTAAAATGTGATTTTATTACCACAGTTCACGAGGAACCTAAAAAACAATCAGACCAAATTATGAAAGCATAAATAGTGATAAAATTGATAGTATGGAATTTTCAAAATAATTTCCATGACTTTCTCTGGTTCTCAAAAGAGTACTGAATAGGCTCCCAGTTATCAAGACCAAAATAATGGGTAGATATACAATAATTTGTTCCAAGTCATAATGGCCACATTAACTAAGCAAAGAACCCTAATAAAATAAACTTTAATAATTTATTGAAGTGAGGGGCATGCTATAATTTAGACGGCTAAAGACTAGTAACAAAATTAAAGGGAGAGGCGTACTATTATTTAGATGGCTGATGGCTTAAATAAAGAAAATCGTTAAAGAAGATAAGTAATGTATAAAAAAATAAAGGGTACAATCATTTTACTACTGAAAAAGCTAAAATCTTAAATTGAAAAACTAGGACAAGTATTTATGAAAGAAAACTAGTTTCTTTGTATTAGAAATTGATATGTAAAATCACTTATCACTTTTGGTAAAAAAAATAAACAACAGACTGAAATAAGGCGTACCTACATTCAAACATTTTACAATGCAGAAAAGATCAAATAACATTTCACAAGCAAAAAAAATAAACTTGATGAGAATAAGAAAGGCTACCTAATAATTAGACATGAATTTCATAAGAGCATCAAAAACTGAAGCAAAAATGTATAATGTAAATATTAATAGTTATACATTTTCAGAAATATAGGATACAATAAAGGAATCCCACCACTAACTTCAGAAAATTTCCCTGAATTGGCCCTGGCCTACCTAAAATTTTCCCCTAGTCTCATCAATATATATTATAGTACATATAAATTATTATACATATATAATACTACAGATGAGACTGAGAATATATATATTACAATACACATTATTATCAAAACAAATTTCAACAAACATAGAATATATTCAGAATCGGCTATAAAATGCTTGCCTACACAATACATAAATGTGTAGTGTTATAAACAAGAAAATAATATATTTTTCTTTGATAAAACTTTTAAAAATACAGTATTGTGCTTAAGTTGGTAAATATAAAAGATTTTTAATGGTACACAAATGTATGATTATGACACACATAGGTTTTAAGAAATTGGGATATTACATAGTATGGAAAAAAAACAACTTATACTGCTTTGAAACTAAATTATTATTAATTTTCTGGAGTTTTCCAGGTTTTGAAGTCATCTATTCAATCCCTGTTTTCCTGATTTTTCTGTTTGTAGGGAAACCTGCAAAAGGTATTCAAATTAATCTGAACTTTTTTCTTATCTACTTCTGACAGTTGTCTTCCACTTCATCCAACTGATTACAAATAAGAATAAGTTTTATATTTTAACATCTTTATACCTGAAAACACTTGGGAAAAATTCAAATGTGTTCAAATTAGCTGTAATATTTTTTCCCCCAGAAGTACATTAAAAAAAAAAAAAGATTTTAAGGAGCAGTGTGGCATTTTTTTGACCTTTACGTACTAATATTTTAGATTGGCCCATAAATTAATTTTATGATAGCAAAACTGCTGCAAAGCATCTCATTAAAAATATCTTCTTTTTTTTTTTAAATTCATTAAACATGAGAAATTGTCTCCTTAGACCAACATAAAAACTTTTTAATCACATAATTTAACAAGACAACTACACTTCATTGAGCAAGGCGACACAACTGTAAAATGTGAAGACTCGCACTCAGGGAAGATTGGGGGGGGGGCTGGATTAGAACTTGGTCTGCCACTTTTATTTTATTTTCCATGGCTCCCCAAAATCAATACACGCGAACATTAAGATAATTCTTAAGTCAATATCTAATGACCTCAATTGTCCACAATACATAAAACCAAAAATAAGCTAACAAACACTACTTTCAACTTTTCAACTAACCTGACAGTAAGATCATAAGATCTGAAGAAGTTAAACAACTACATGATTTAATTCCTATAAAGGTGAAAAAGCAGCCATTTATACAAATTTTTGCTTGATGGTACATCTGATTAGATTATTTTCATTTGTATCTGAAAAGACAATTTTTTTTTTCAAATAACAATAAAATACTCCAAAATAAATTCTAACTTACAAGGCTCAAAATCTGTCCATAGGTTCAATTCTTTTGATTAAAACCTTTTAAACACATCATTGGTATGAAGAATGTTGAACTTTCATTGACATGTGAAATATGTCAACAATCAACATCAAGATTCAGATGTCGAAATGCCCTAGATGTCATTGGCATAATACAATTTTCAATTTTTAATAATAATTTTCAAAACAGCAACATTTTATTGTGATATTAAATTGATGGGATGATGTAAACAACAGAGGTTTAGCATGAATGTCTAGTAATATTTAAAATTGTATCTATCATATAGTAATAAAGTAATAATGGTTAGTAAATGTGATGAGATTGTTATGAGACTAAAGAAATAACTGCTTTAAAACATCTGTAGTGCAAAAATGTAATGTTGCTCCTACCAGTAAATTAAAAAAAATACTGTTTTTATCTAAAATTATATTACTTTAAAATATCAGTCTGGTAACAGTAGCAATATAAAATAGTGATTGTGACCTGCTAATTACTACACCTATGAAATAGCTACCTCTCCCATTACAACTATTACTCTAAATTCATTTTTTTTACATTCCAGGATTCCAGGAATATAGTAATACCCTGAACTTACGCAATAGGTGGAACCAAACGATAACCATGTGTAAGTCGAATTCGCTTAAGTCGGGGTACAATTTTGCATATAAATACACACATACAAATTATGTTTAACTCGAAACAGAAACTAAAGAAAACAATACTTTAAAACAGGAATGTGTAATAAAAACTTGGTTAATACAACAAATTATATTATTATTTATTTATTATTTATTAATATTGTAACATGCCCACCAACAGCCGAGGGCTTAAGCGTAAACATAAACTAACGTTATCTTTAAGTACGAGGCTTCATAACAGCCATCTGAAAGATCAAAGATTGTTTTTCTTCTCAAGCAAATTTTTCTCTTAAAAATAGTGTTGATGAAGTGAAGAATTGAGATTTGCGAGACATTTAAAAAAAAAGACAAATGAATGGACGGAAATTTAAAAATAGTGTAACTCTGGATTGACGTTACGACGGGGTAGCGTAAGTCAAGGTAATACTGTACATGTATTCTTGTGTAATATGAAAATGACACAAAAAAAAGTTTAGAGTACAATGTAGTTAAAAATAGCATATATATCTATATTGTTTAGCTACTTTCCTAGAGTATATTTTAAAATTATCAAAAATATTTTAAGAAATATAATAGTAAATTTGAACTTTTTTTTTAAATATATTAAGAACACATTATTGCAATATGAGATATTCTAGGAAAAATGTTTGCGACAATGTGGTATAAGATATAAACTTAAAATGTCAACAGTCGTCTAAACTAATAATAAAACTGTTCATGGTAAGTCTCTGAGCACTGGATGAAATTAAAGAAAAACTTTATAAATTATTACTTACATTATTTCAAACACAAATATATAGTTCTTGAATATTCTGTCTGTGTGTTAGCTCTGGCAACATCTTAACACTACTGGATGTTTGATGAAGTTTTTTACAAGCAAGGTCTTCAGATAACTTAAAAATTACAATTTATATAATTAAGACTTTATATTGTTGTATTTTGTCTAGTATTTCATTTTGTTTTGTCTTTTTTTTCTTCGTAATTGTCTATGTATTAGTTTTTATTCTATGGTGCATATCACTCATGTTTTTTTTTAATTGTAAGCAAGCATGTTACCAACAAAAATAAGTAACAATCTTATAAATAATTTCACCCATAAGGGGGTATTATAATGAATAATCAAATATCAGAAGCTATTCAAGCATAAGTGAAGATGTTAGGTATGAATAATGCATGTATGATAGTGCCCACTCCTTTTTTTACCATTTTGCTAAATTCTACTCTAAAAGTATCAAAAAGGAAGAGTCTGATTTTATAAAGAATATTCATGTCTCCAAATCTAATAAAACAGCAAATAATAATCTTATTATAAACACCATAATAGCTATAGAGTTATGTACTGCAATTCTTCCATTTTTAATATTTAACCACAAAAGGGTTTAAAAATCAAAATACCAACTCTAAAAAATAGGAAAGTATAATAATGTATACAAATAAAATGCAAACAAACACTGCCAAATTTTTTTCCCCTTCTTTCAAAATCCCCCTCTCCTTAAGGAGTGTAAAATAGGTGGTTGGGATTTAAAAAAGAAAAAAAAAGAAAAAATCATAACTTCCTTAGTAGCTAAACTATAAAATCTGTTTGAATTGTTTGTAAATCTTTTAATTTCTACCTAAAACATTTGTCTGAAACAATTGTTGATAAGACCAACAAACCATTGTTGCAGGGAGTTGAAAAAATATAAAGAGTAGAATTTAAAAAAAAATCATAATTTACGTTCAATGTACACTTTTAAATCTGTTGTGTTTTACTATAAACCCCTCAAATTATTAACTAAAACTTTTGTCTAAATAATTTTTTTATATGACCAGCCATAAGTGCAAGGGGTTGAAAAAACAAGGGTTGGCAGACAAAAAAAAAAGTAACTCCCTTCATAGGCAAAATTGACCGTGCTGAGCAGCATGTAAGAACAAACCAAATTTGTACAAATTGTGCACTTATCTTATAATTTTTATCGAAAACCTTTGTCTGAAACAATTTTTGATTAGACGAACCATTGCTGCAAGGGATTGAAAAATGGGTGGCAGAATTTAAAAAAAAAAAATTGTAACTCACTCAGTAGGTACACTAGCAAATCCGTTTGAATTGTTTGTAAATTTTATAATTTTTACCTAAAAATTTTGTCTGAAACAATTTTTGATAATACAAACCATTACTGCAAGGGGTGGAAATAAGTGTAGATAAACAAAATGTCATTACTTTTTTTACTACATTTACTTTCATTTCCATTATAATTTATTGTAAAACTCCTAAACTCTATCTAAAATTTTTGGCTGGAACAATTTTTTTGATTAAATAAACTTTTACTGTAAAAACAGGGGTTTTAATTTAAAAAAAATTATACTTTTGTAGTTTCAAATTCATAGGAACTGATTAATAATTATTTTAATATAACCTTATACCTTATTATTTTGTTAAGGTATGCAAGTAATAAAATCCCCTAAAACAAAGTTGCTACACAGCATGGTCAAAAATAAATAGAAAGAAGCATGTATTTTACATTCAAGATGTAGTTTTTGACATATGCCATTGCTGATTATACTGTATGTCATAAGAAACCTCAATAACAAACAAGAAAGATAAATATAAAACACACAAAAAAAGCCAAAATAAGGTGATGTCAAAAATGAATAAATAAATAAATAAATTAAAAAACATTACAGAAAATTCTATGGAAGAAATTAATTTAAAAAAATTAATCAGCTAGCGATGACAAGACAGTAAAAACAATAACAGTAAATAAAAACAAAAAAAATGAACGATGATACTAACAGATAAAATGGACAACAAAGCGACAACAGTGACACAATGGCGAACCCATTATTGTGACAAAACAGATATTCTGGACACCACAATGGCGAAAGTACAGAAAAACACCATAGGCTTCCATATATATATATTGTATACACTATATATATAAGGCTGGGTTAATAATATGCAATAAATGCATAAAGCCACACACAAATAACTCAAGAAAATCAGTAATTTATAAAGCACGGATGTCGTAACACATCAGCAAACGTACAACTTGAAACTGTAAAACAGAGGAAAACAAAATTTCTTCACCAAGCATCTTGTTAGTTTATATTTATCATGAAAATATTGTAAACATGTAAAATTACAAATAATTTGATTCAATAGTCCCCCCCCCCCCCCCCCAATTGTGCAAAAGTTTAACAAGTGAAAATATCATTATATCACAATGTCTACATATTTAAGTTTTCGTAGCACTCCACTTTAAACATAGAAGGCGAAAACACAAGCCGAAATGGTGAAAACACAAACCAAAATGCAAGAAGTTGAACATTAGGTCATGCTTGCGTTGCGTTTTTGCGGATTGCATAGTTTTTAAAAAAGTATTTGAAAACATTGTTATTGAACTTTTTGCACCTTGCTTTTATTGTGTTATCGCGTTTCTTGTGCGAGTTATAACGTCTCGTCGGCAGTGGGGTTAAGATAAGACGTTGAGAGGGGGCGAGACAGGAATGACACTTTGATGGAATGAATGGGTGGCGGAAACAGGAGTGCTCTCAGAAAACCCATCAGTGAACTGCAACATCTGCCACGTTTACCACCTGCTGAAAAACTCAAGTTTGAGCCGCTGAGAATCGAACCTGCGTCACTTGACCATCATGATCGTAAAATGTGTGATAATTTTTGCAAAGAATATTGTTTGGTACCAGAATACCAGAAAACATGAGTTGCCTGCTGTGGAAGGCAAGAGATGGAAGTACACAGACAGCAGTTGAAGATAAATGGAATAAATTTAAATATGAATGTTTTGAAGCGCATCTGAATACCAAATGAAGGTAGTGTACATACGATATGAAATTTTTCATCAAACTGTGTTAAAAGATGACAAAACCAATAAAAACTTTGTTAGTGTTGTAGCAAATTGGACTTATTACAGTAATTAGCGACAGGCTCTTCAATTTATTACTTCAGCAATTTCCCAGAGTTTTTTCTGTACCACGTAATTTTTTCCCCCTTCTCGCAGGTTTTAAACCATCTTTAAAAATCCTCGAGTTTTCCATTTTAAAGATTTTTCCAGTCTGTGGGAATCCTGTGTGATTATAACCATTTTCACGAATTAGATTTGTTACAGTTATTCGACCTAACCCCTGGTAATTAGTGTTATAAGGTTATGAAATTATGTCAGCAAGTTTAGTAAGATGTGCTCCAGGAAAGTGTATGGCATACCTAATCCAAAATTAAAATACACATATTGTGTCGCATAATTTTTATTTGTATTGAGAATGGCAAATGAACCATGGAATATTTGTAGGCAGAGTACCAGTATACAATGTGATATACATAAGTTATATTGTGTTTGAGAACAGAGGCATATGAAGGCAAAGTGAAGGGTAAAGGGAAATAGAAAAGAAGGAAAGAAGAATTTGGAAGCAAACAGCAGGAAAAAAACGGTTCTATACCCCCTTCCCACGAAATGAAATTCTCCATATGCTCTTTCTGAAGTCTTGTAGGACACCAGCAGCAAAAGGTTTTTGGGCAGAACACACCGATGCAAAAAAGTAATCATACAATGTTTCATGTAAACTTCATGTGAAATACCACCAACTAGTGAATTTTGTGATGGATACAAAAAATCATAAAATAAACTAGAAAAGCCTCACAATACAAAAATACAAAGGCTATTTTGTGTATAGAAAAGTAAACGAAAATCTAAACCATTCTACTACACTAAGCGATAGAGTAATATTGACTATCGATACATTTTTGCATTGTATAGAAAACTATAATTCCAACCATTCTAGTACAATTTGAGATACATAAAAAGGTTAGTAGTTACCTTACTAACATTTTGTATTGTAATTATATTTTTATATTTCCTTCCCAAACCTCAACTTTCCAATACTTGTCCAGTAAAGAATTAAGTCCTGCCAACTTGATGAAACTAATATTATTCTGTTTACTAAGTATGTTAAAGGTTATAGGTATATGATAATTTGTATTTTTACCTCCTATATTGTGAGTTAATCACCTTTTTTGCAATAAATGTACACAATTTGCCTCTTCCCGTAGTGAGAAGACTTTGTTCGTCTTACCCTCAGGTGTACCGAGCTTATCTAAGATTGCTGGGATGGGGAAGACTTCGGCAAGTACACTATCGAACAAGCTGCCTTGATATTTAAAAGAAACATACTTTTTTCAAAAAGACAGCTCTTTATAGAAAACACAAGAAACAAGATTAGCCACTCTGGTAATTCTAAAAAAAGGGCATTTTTACTTGGGAGGGGGGGGGGGGGGGGAGAGTTTGTAATCTCCCGATTATCCGCGAAATTAAGTGGCAGAACTAACGCGGATAGTGAAAATCGTGGATAATCAGCAAAAGAGCCGAAAATGGGAAACAAAAAAGGAAACATTAATTTAAACTTAAAAATTTAAAAATTTGTGCACAGTAAAAGTTAGAATCAACAAATTTTTTTTAAATAATGCTAAATTTTTTGTATTTTACTGAATAATTAACATACAATACATTTCAGTAATGTAAACATAAAAGTCCTCGGTACTTACTTCGTAACAAGGATACAATTTAGAGAAGGCCTGTGGCGTTTTACTGTATACTGCACACAATATACTAGTCAGTAGATTTCAAATTTGCTCAGTTGTAACAAAATACAGATTTACATATGTGCTGTATTTTTTTGTAGCATGCGCGGATAATAAGGAGTTTACTGTGTGTGTGTCTATATATATATATATATATATATATATATATATATATATATATATATATATATATATATATATATATATATATATATATATATATATATATATATATATATATATATATATATATATACTTCTTTACAAGTTTTCCAATTATTCCCTATAAGTGTGTGTTGTGATACTTCAAGTAGTTTAGCAGGAGTTAAAGTTTAAACAAGTGGTTTTGTTAGGTTTATATTTTAAAAAACCATAATATTGTGAGAATGTTTGATTGGATTAGGTTTTATGCTTTTAAAATACTTTAAAATAGTGTGGCCATATAGTTAAGTTAGTTATATTTAAAATATGTTAAAATAACATGACCATTCAGTTAGGTTAGCTACATTAAAAAAACTGTTAAATAATTGGAATTGTTAGTACTAAGCCTAAACAACGGTCCTAATATTTTATAGTTTTTTTTTTAATGCAGCTGACCTGCCCTAACCATTTTTTCAGATGATATCAAAGTATTTTTAATGGAGCTACCCTAACCTAAGGACCTGTTCATACAAATTCACAGTAGTTACAATGTAGCTAATGTAATCAACAGTTCATGATTTTATGCTATTTTTATGTCCCTAATCTAATAATACCACTCATTTAAATTGTAAACTACTGGAAGTATAGCAAAGCTCTCTTAGAAAGTGATAGGAAAACATGTCAAGATCTAAAACAAAAGAAAGTATTTTAGCATTATTTTTTTTTTACAAAAAAGTGGCTTTGCAGAACTACCACTACTGTAAATTTATTTTCTGTATTTTTTTTTTTAAATTTATATACTTACACGTGGAGATTTTGAGTGGCTAACACACTCGCTGCAGAATCAATGGGGGTTTCAGAAACTAAAAGATTACAATAAATATTTGTTAATGTGCTTATTTAATTTTTTGCCATGTAACTGTTGTATTTTTTTAATAACATGATTGTCCAATATATTTGTGCAAATTTGTAAACACAAAAGAAAAGATCTAATGGATGTAATACAATAAACACTCAAAGATAGTCGCTGAGCATTGCAAACTTTACTAATACTAAATATATTTTCTTTCTGTTACTTATACATTTGTCAGTAATCAGAAGGAATTATTTCAATCTTGGAAAAGATAGTTTAGAGTGACAAATCTTAACAGAGCATTTCGGTACAGCAGTGTTGAATCTAAGAACTACATTCACTATCAATAATTATACATATAATTTAAACTAAGACTGACTATCACAAAATGTTTAGGCCACATGAATATTAAAAATATTGGCAATTGATTACACAGAAATATTTAAATCCAAAACAAAAACCTTTGGAAAGCATTGTGTAACCTACAACTATTTAATAATAATGAAAGGAATCAAGTACAAGCAATATGTATTTTGTCATTTTGTCATTTTCTATAAATGCCTTCACACAGAGTTCTTATCAACCAAGAACTGAATGACCCCTGAATACAAATAAATACTGTGTACTAAAATAAAGACCCTAAAATACTTTATAAAAATCTTAAAGTTTACAAATTTTAACTTCCTATCTCACTTAATCCTACGCTTAAATTTAAATTCCGGCAATTGTTTCATTTGGTTTCACCGTTTTAAACGCAGGTGTGAAGCTTCGAGTGTGGTAACATAACCTCTGAACTTTATACACAAATATAACTAAAAACTATTTGAACAAGAAAACATTGTTTTAAACTTAAAAACTTGTATTAAATACTTTCTATTTAACCTAAATTTAAAGTCAAAACTAATTGCATGAATAATTCCAACCTGAAATTCGCATTCCACAATTTCCGTGTCTTCTAATAATCGTACTGTGCACCTGTAACTAACATTTATGTCACTTTTGCTCCCAAATTTAAGCATTGTTGTACTTGAGCTACATGAAATACACTTCAACACACAGCACTTTGTGCGTGGACACTTCCGCACTCACACAAAATTTTAAATCACTACCATTCTTCAACTGACAGATGGGTGACCGCTTTTCTAACGTCAATAACATTGGAACATCGGAATAAACAGTGGAATAAGGACAAGAACTGGAAACCTTTAAAGTAAACATGTTTTCTGTCAGTTTATTGTCAAATGTTAATACAGTACATTTAAAAAATATTCCATTCATTTAATATTAATATTTAAATATTAATTAATGAAATTTTTCTTTTAATTTTTAAAATATATAGTTGTAAGTTATTCCAATTGAAACATTGTTTGTAGCATATCATGAACAATATTGTCGCAAGGAACGGAATATGTATGTGAAATTCTGCTTTCAGTCATGAAACATTTTCTTTTTCACATAAAAATTATTGTATAGTCTTTTATGTTTAAAGTATTTTACATACTTTAACATTATAAATAATTAAGTTCTTTTAAAATTACTTTATATTGTAATTCATGGTACAAAACACTATTATTTTATGGAAATATAAAAATACTACCGGATGAAGAATTTTTCATAATGCCATTCTTGTCAATTTACAAAGAGTACCGAACAGGCGGTTTCAGATTCAAACATGGCAGCGGCGACGAGTGTTGTTGTGCTGGACAGGGGAAACAACACGACGTGCACCATAAACCTGCATGGTAATGTTAATGGTTTACGCATATACATCTCATTTTTAACTATCTTATCCATTTTTCACTTATAAAAATATAATAAATGTTAAACTTTATTCATACTTTGTATGTTATATTCTTGCAATGCGTTAATACTCATCAAGTGAGACGCCGTACTTCAAGTTTAAGTTAAAAACGATGCTGTAGTATTTTTATTTTTTATGCTCACAATAGGGTTTTGATCGTAAATTTATTTTACCTTTTTTTCACAGGAGCGACAGTGGTTTCATGGAGAGTTAACAACCAGGAGCAGTTATTTGTTAGGTGAGTTTATTTTGATGTGGCTATGCATGTGTTTAAATGAAGACCTGTATTAAAATATTTCCCCCTGGACAAGGGTTTTTGACGATTGTTTGACTTAACTTCATACTAAGTTAATTTTCTGCCGTAAGGAATGTACTTTGATAGTTTCTCCGGGCCTTAATAGTTCAAATTTTTATATACCACTTGTAGGGAGAAATATTTTTTTTTGTAGACCTTGCATGATGCATGTATTTTGCATTAAAATAAGTTGGTTTGCTGCCGGTGGAGTAACAGTTCCTTGACTTAAGGGGACTGTGTACTTATCACATTAAACGTCACTATTTATTTCCTGATGAAGAAAAGATTACTCCATCGTAGCACCGAGATGTATTTCGGTGGTGTCGAGTTTACATTATTGTTCATAGAAGGGGGGGAAAAAAAGTTTTATCGAACCAGACTCTAGTTTCTGTGCAGGCAGCACAAAAAAAAACTACAGGAGTCTCCGCCCCCTCTTCTGGCGCGTCTCCCCCTCCCCTAAACCCTTCGTAGGGCTGGCTGTCAGCTCCTGCCTCCCTTTTCTCATCTTGGCAAAGTGCCTGCTCCAGACAGCCTTCCCCTCTTTTACTCATCATGGCGCTCCTAATGATCACTCGCCTCTAGAGAAGTCGCACGAACGCCTTAATGGCTTCCTAGAATAGATCCCCGTGGCCCGACACAGACCCGTCTAATTACACTTCGACCTCGTGGTTTCCGGTGTCAAAAATTTCCTCGGCGCCTTGTTTACTTTTGTATCGCTCGGTGTTTTTGTTGGTCTACTAACAGAAAGATGCTGTGCCTACGAAGGCGCTTGCATGTTGTGTGCTGAGAAAAAACGGAAAAAATAAACTACACGCATTTTTTTTAGTAAACAAAACTACTTGACACGCACATGTGATGGAGTACGTAGGTTTCAGTGAATTAATTAATTAATTACCAGGGCTTTTAAAGTTCCCGTCGACATCAGAGAACATAAGAGGTGATGTTATGAATGTCTTGGGATTTCGGGGGAAAAAAAGAGGGTAGGGGACGGTCGGTAAACGGGAATACCCTGAGAAAACCCACCGTATCACGACAACGTCCGCCACGTTTCCAACTCGCGGAAAATCAGGGTTTGATCCTCTCGGCCGGAGGTTCCATCTCAAACCGCGACGTGACGCGTTAATATTCCGATTCGTTGGGCGCTTAAACTATACACAATCCACTATAAACCATATGCCTCCCTTTTTTTGTCCCGTGGTCTGCTAAGTGTATCATTTTATAAGAGTGCGCCTTAGACATTTTATTTATTGCGTAGGCAATGACGTGTAGTGTTTTTGTCAAATGAGGAATGAAATAAATGTAAATCAACGTCGAAAAAGGGTTGAGAAACAGGTAAGTTTCTTCTTAGTTTGTAAATACGAGTATCGAATTGAAAGACTAGTTTAATTTTAAAATTTTTTTTTAATAATGACTTGCCTGTAATGTTACGGTATGCATTCAAATAGTAATTACTAAAACGTTTCGTTAAAATAAAAAATTAGACATAGGAACTCTCGTTTAGAGTCGAATTTATATTATTTATTTATATAATTGGGTGTATTTTTTCAGCTTGGGTTTGGTGTGGTGGTAGTATTTGGATATTATTTTCCACCGTATTGTACATAATTTTGGCGAACGGTTGGTTTTCAGTGTGTCAACATTCTGGAAAATCAGGGCAAAGCCATCACTTAGTCTGTGAAAATGTTTTGTTTTTCAGGTGGTGTTTTAGTGCCTAGTCATACATATGGTGTATGCAAGGTTCTGTTTGAATTTTAATTTTTTTAAATACAATTTTAGGCCAATAATGGGGATGGTGTGTTTTCCGTATTTCTTTCAGAAAATTGCAAAATAGGTAAATTATTTTTTAAAAAGATAGTCGAGGAAATTTGAAATTTCTGTAATGGAAACTCAGAGAAATTATATTACAGATGTGTGTGGATGCCCTGGTTTTCTCGGAGTACTGTGGTTCCCCCCCCCCCCTCCCCGTAGTTGCATTCTCTCTTAACTAACGTCAATCATTCTGCGGGCTGTTGGCGGGTATGGTCCTCGTGTTACAGTTGGTTCAAGCTCAAGAGAGCACTCGAATCCTTGTGTGTTTCCAACCTGACACGAACGTGTGTTATGCCATGATTCGAGACAGGAAAAATTCGCGCTTTCGATGACCTCTAGGATAGACTCCACAACCCCCTACACACTCAGGCAAATGCCACCTGCTCATTGGCTATTGACTCGTGACACCTGTCGACTGGGACGCTTGCGATTCGATACTTTTTTGGTTGAAGGTTTTCCATTGGCTCAAAGTCCTTCAGATAAACTGTAAGCCAATCACAGAAGCAATATAAAGGTACAGTTGTTTGGATTCTAGCATATCGTGAAATGAATCCGCGAATTTTTCCTGTCTCTAGCCATAATGTATTACCACTGTTAGTTAGTATTAAGTAAATATCTATTGAGCAAATTCGAGACTAAACATAATATGCACGAGCTCTTGCCGTGATAAAGTTACAAATAAAGCCCACAAGTAATAGCAATGACGAGATGATTTTAAAAACCAAATTGCATGTGAGACCGATCCTTTAGCATTTTTTTTATCTATGAAATTGATAATTAAATTGTTTCGTTTCACATATCCGAGCTTATACCTTGACCCTGATGGAATGATCGTGTGTATATTGACTCCTTGGTACCTACGTGATGCTTGCTGATTTAATTTAGTACTTACTAAGAAAGATCTTGACCAAACAAGAACTCGAATATCACAATACAAATTATGTCAAATATAAAGCATTAAATAAGGGCTTCTTTAGTAGAAAAATGCGTATTATAAACAATAAAATATGTTTATATTATGAATGTATTAAAAATCGTGTGCAAAAAAAACACGAAATATCATAAGCATGATAATTTAGGACACCGCCACCTTAACCACGGCTGGATGCGTGACCTAGCCTTGGTGTCGAAGTGGTTAGATCAACACCACCGTTCATTCCTCAATGCTCTATTCTCATATCTCCCCTCCCCTCCCCTCCCCTCCCCTTCCCTCCCCCCTCCCCCCAAAATCACTCCTAAGGTCTAAAATTACCTGGATGTCGACGAGACATCAATCCAAGGTGGGACATTTGCCTCCTCTTCCGAAGTGGAAAATTGTTTTCTTCCTCTTTTTTTTTAATTGAAGAATAAAACCTGGCTTATAAGCTATGTTGGTGAAAATAGTTTGTTTTTTCAATAAATTATTATTTTTACTATTTTATAGCGCCATGACCCTCCTCCCCCCATGAAAGAGGTTAAATCCCGAGAAGAAAAAAAATGTTCACACCTCTCCCCTTTCGCGTTTTTAGCTGGATACTCCTTCGCGTCAAGCCCATTCATTTTATTTTCCAACCGTGACCACTTATATTGGGAAAAAAATTAAGTAAATAAGTTTTTTTTGTCAAACAACACGTTAAACAAGCTGTTTGCAAAAAGGAAATAGTTAAAAAAAAATATATATTTTTTTCCTTCCTTACCCCTTCAATTGTTTCGATGGGTGGTTGCTGTGTCCATCGAAGGACTAAGGATGTGTTTATCCGAGTGTGACGGTTTATAGTGACCGCCGACAGTCGTAATTTTAGCGGGAATTGCACGCCTCCCCCCTCCCCCCCCCCCCCATTTTTTTTGCTCTTCTACTTTTCAAGGTTCCCGCAAATACACAAAAAAATTCTGTACTTTTTACAAAAGATTCCTTTGAAAACCAGTTACCAAGAAATGGTTTGTAATACAACCAGAAAGATGTAACTTTGTACAATACATGGCTATGGTTATTTATGCATATATGAAATACGTTTTTCGTGATAATACTGAGTTTTTCTTACGAAAATTGGCGCATAATTTCATATTTTAATTGATGTTTCGCTCAAGCATAATATTTACTAAACCACGGAAAAGATAACCGAAAAGTCAATAATTATGATTTTTTTACTATGCTTATTAAATTGCGCAGTCAAAACTGGAAAGCTATTCAAAGAACGGTGTAGCTATTGGGGGTACTGGTACAACACAACGCGTGCATGCCCGTGTAATAATCCGAACCCGGTATTAACTGCGAGCACTATTTGGTAGTGATGCAGTTGTTTTCATGTGAGCGTTCAGATTGACTGTGCACCGCTCGCTACTTGGATCCGTCACTACGCTACTGGTACGGCTTCCGAGTGTGAATTCACAGTCCTTCACTCGTTATCGAGCGAGAGAAGAGGCGCGGCGATAAAAAAAAAAAAAATTGGTTGTCTGTAAAGTCGGTTTACGTACGATAGTTTAACGTGACAACGTCATAACAAAACATTGATGAAATGATTGCATACTTTTATGAATAAAATTGAATCATTTTTATTTTAATAATAAAAGAATAAATACTTGTAATTATACCAGTAATAAGATTTTTAAAAATGCAACACTAATTAACCTTTATTGCCGAAATTGTTGTAATAAGCAATGACAACCACATTAACTTTTCACTTCACTTTATAAACAGTCGACGAAGCAGTTCACGTATAGATGACTTGTAATTAATTTTAAAAACTTGCGTTTAGCTATAAAGTTTAAATATAATTATGAACAAGTTTTCATATAAATAACTGTAATCAAATATCTATCATCATTTATATGAATCACCATAATGTTTTAGTTAATTGTAACATAACCTATTATTACTGCACTCGCCGACAGCGTAACGGGACACAGCGTAACGGAACAATGAGCGTAACGGAACAATGAGCGTAACGGAACAATGAGCGTAACGGAACAATGAGCGTAACGGGACACAGCGTAACGGATCAATGTGCGCAACGGGACATTTTTTTGTGCGTGCAGTCGGCGTTCATCGATTTATTAGACGTTGTCACGTCAACAAAACGCAGGACTCGCATTTGGGGAAGGATCGTGGTATGGCCGTCTGGTTCCATGTTCCCCCGAAGTCTGCCCAGGAAAATGCTAAGGAGGTCCCTTGCCACATGCTTTTGGTTGAGCGAGTCAGACTTCGCTGTCGACGAGAATTAAATTTAAAAAAAAAAATGAGGTGTGGCTCTGTCATGGACACGGCCGTGTGTTGCACGTGAATACGTGTACGTAAAAGGGAATATTTTCTCTTCAAAATATAAAATACGCTATGATACCATATATATTTTCACTGTAACTATTTTACTTTGATGTTTTATATATGCGATCGATATATTTCGACGAGAGCTGACGATTGAAACTCAAACGAACGTCGTAGCTTCTCCCAATCAAAAGTTATACTAAATGTAAATCTCGAAACGCAGCATAAATGACCTCAAAATGACAGCGCTTCCCCCTCCACCGCGCGCGATGATCGTCACAGTCCTCACTTAGCGTAACGAATTCTTTGATCCTTTAGCTATCCAGTGGTGTAATTAAATTTTGGATGGAGATGATAGATATGTAGCTGCAGCACCAAACTGTAGGCCTATTATATCATTAGTTTTTTTTTTTAATTGCCTCTCACTATGGAAGCAATTTTAAAAACGTATTCACGTCAAAAAAAAATATTATTCCAGTTAACATGAATGCCCCCTTCTACCTGAGCACACGCGCGCACGCGCGCACACACACACACACACACACACACACACACACACACACACACACACACACACACAGTGTGCAGAGCTTAAGAAGAAAACCACGCGGTATGAAAACTATTCAACATAATCCTAGTTCACGAAAAGTATTTAAGAATACGCTGAGGATGAATGTGTAGTTCCGTATTTCGTTTTTAAACTTATTTTCAAACGAGTGAAAATGGGCTTTACCTCAGGTTTTCGGAAACGTCTGGTACATATTCTCGAAATCACCCAAGGTACTCTTGGCATCACCCATTTATCTTCATTTCTCCGCCATGTAGTGTTATGGTTACCGGTCAGATCTCTCATTTTCCCCGTGCCCGACGAGAAAAGACTGTGCGCCAGTTGAGCAGGAGATAACCGCGCTAGAAGCACTAGCGAGCGTGACACTTATCATGCCACCTCACCAACACAAATACACCCATGGCAAGTGATTTACTAGCTTGTGTGTTTCCAGTGTTAACGGTTTCTTCAGTTTGAAGACTAGAAAAAAGAATTAGAATTCCTTGTTCAACGTGATTGACGATTTCACGACGGTAATTAGCTTTGTGCATTTGGATTTGTCGGAGCTTAAAAAAAAAACCTTTTAGTCACGTGATATCTTATTTGGCGACGACTGGAGTGAAACAATCGCGTTAAGCTGAAGTGAATTTTTTTTTCTTCTGTTTCTTCATCTGCTTTGCGAGTCCCTTTGATAATGGTGGTGTGATGAAAGCATTTGCGGCACTGGGAACATCATCACAGCGGCCCCAGTGTGTTTGAAAATCAACGTGACTTTTCTCTCTCTCTCTCTCTCTCTCTCTCTCTCTCTCTCTCTCTGTCCCTCCCTTTGTCTCTTTTTTTCAGTCTGTTCTGGGTTTCTTTATCAGTCTTTCTCTGTCTCTCTCGGTCTCTTGTTATGGTTATCCATTGGTCCAGTTCTCCAGCTACTCGCTCGGCGAAACAACTCTTGCGCGTGTGACTTACAACTATTTTTCTTGTCCACAATATGTTATGTATTTTTTTCTCTAACTATTTACACTGTGTATCGCGACTTGAAACGACCAACGATAACACAGCAATAGCAAGCAAGTGGCGAGGAAGGAAGACCGGTCTTACATCTGAGCCCTGGACTAAAGTGAACCGCGGGTTAACGAGTCAGTTTGGATTAAGTACATTTAGAGAGTTTGTTCGTTGCGAGTGAATTCGAGGACGAGTTAGGTAGTAAACTCGCCCTCACGGTACTTTACTTTTTACTGGAAAATCGATGCAACTTTCTCGCTTTCTTTCTTTGTATCATTCTTTTTTTTTTTTTCAAAACTTTCTCTTTTCTGTCTTTGTCCTTGCTCTCGTTTTCCTTCTCGTGATCCTCTATCTCTTTTGTTTTTGTTTTCCTCTCTTTCTCTCGTTTTCCTTTTCGTGATCCCTTTCTCTTTTTTTTCTCTCTCCCTCTCTTTCTCTCTGTCTTGTCTTGCGGGTTTTGTGTCGTTTGCCGCCACTGTCGCAGCGCATGAATTAGCCAAATGGACAGTGTCGTAAACACGGAACCCCTTCTTACTGCGTCCGCCAGCACCGGACGAGACGGGGCAAGAACTAGCGGCCATCCTCTGCGGATGTTCTCTCTCTCTCTCTCTCTCTCTCTCTCTCGTTTTTTGTGTCCGTTCGGCCCCTTGGTAACGACGTTAGCGACCCAGCGCGTCGACGTGATCGCGAACGCTAGGCCGCGCCGGCACGCCATTCGTCTTGTCAGGGCCCCGCCTAGTCAGAGGGGTACGTTCGTATTGCAGCGCGACGCTCGCCGGTGCTTCTAGCGCGGTTATAGTCTCTAAAGCGTGCAGTCTTCTATTCGTGCGTAGGACAGCTTTGAGATTTGAGCGGTAACCATGACGTTTTCTGGCATTATCTTTGAAAGATTTGTGCAATGGGAGTGCATGACTTGATGTCAGTTTTTGGACATACGCCATTGCTAAGATTTGTGCTGCAGGGATGTTTCTCTCTTTATCAAAAGGATCCACATTTTTTTTTTAATTCAATGCTCTGCTGGCTGAAAATATTTTTTATTGCGCTAATAATGAAGGCTGATTCTTTGATTTTCCTTTTTATTTTATCGGATTCCTGTATGAGTGGTGTAGAGTCTTCCCAGAGAATTTAGCAATGGCGTATGTCCAAAGCTTTACATCAAGTCACGTTTTATGGCGGAGAAATGAGGTGTCATGCGATCAAATTTCAGTCAATGTTCCTCCCTTCTTGTTCTTCAACTTTGTAGAAACACAAACTATCATAATAATTAGCTATAAAATGATGCGCTACAGATCCAGCCACACATGTCAAAGCATTCGTTTGTTAGTGCATCCGTGAATTGATTTTTGCTCTCTGTTAAAAGATAAAATGTTTTGTTGAATCAAGAGAAAGACTCATTGAAATCAGAGCTTTTCCACCATGGATGGGACAGGCCGTAGGCGGGTATTTTTGTTTACCGGATTCGGTTTTCCGGATTGCAATCCGTACTGCGATGACTGTTGAGTCAAGGTGAGAGTGTATTGAGCTGTCATTTCTCTATAAGAAATGAATCAAGTTCCTGCTACTCTTCCCATACCTGAGTTTACAATACAGGAGTTAAGGAAAATTATAAAGGAGCTAAAGCCGAAGAAAGCACCTGGACTGGATAATGTAACTGTAGAAATGCTCTGGAGAGTATATACTAGAATGGAAGATGTATTGTTGAAAATGTATAATAGGGCCTTGTTCCAAGAAGTTTTCCCCAGTGCCTGGAAAAAGGGTTTATTGAAAGTCATATACAAAGGATATGGGAAGGACCCTTCGCTGGTTAAATCTTACAGGCCTCTTACTATGTTACCCATTTTGGGTAAAATATATGAGCGCCTAATAAGTAAAAGACTACATGCTTACTTGGAGAAAGTTCATGGTTTACATAATCGCCAATACGGATTTCGCAGAGATAAAAGTACAGAGCTGGCTCTGATGGATGTGCTTTCTACAGTTGAATCAAGCTCATATGAATATATAATGGGAATAACAATCGACATATCTGGGGCCTTCGATAATGCTTGGTGGCCCCAGATTATGTTTCGATTGAAGCAACTGAGGTGTCCCTCAAACATTTATAAAGTGATACTTGATTTCTTATGTGATAGAGAATGTACATGTCAACAGGGACACGTTGTATATAATAAGACATTAACCAAAGGCTGTCCTCAAGGCTCAGTCCTTGGTCCACTTCTTTGGAATGTGCTATTTGATCCACTTCTTAGAGAAGAGTTACCAGAAGATTGTGTCATATATGGATACGCTGATGATGGATTTTTATTAATCCCTGCTAATTCAAGATTCATGCTAGAAAATAAGTCTGAAGAGGCTTTAGGTATTGTTCACCAATGGGCAACTGCTTCTAAACTAAAGATTGCTCCAGAAAAAATGGAAGGTATTTTACTCAAGGGTAAACTTAGTGTTAATAGACCTCCCACAGTTCGCTATGAGGGACGTGTTGTAAGAATTAAACAACTTGTTAAATATTTGGGAGTACAGATTGGGACTGGATTCTGATTCCACGAGCATATCAAGTACATAACGAAGAAATCTGCAATATTATTCCACCGATTACGATCTACTACACCTGTTAATTGGGGCTTAAACTATAAGACCCTAGAGATTATTTATAAAGGAGTTTATGTGAGTATATTAACATATGCAGCTGGTGCTTGGAGTCGCATTGCTTGTCAAGTTCATCCTCGAAGAACTTTATTATCCAGCCAACGAACTGTACTTATTGCTATAACTAAATCTTATAGAACAATTTCAACAGATGCACTCCTAGTTATAGCCGGACTCATACCCATTGACCTAGTTATATATGAACGTGGGCAAGTATCCCAGTTAAATAGGGATAGGAAGATCTCTGTGGCAGAGAAGAAGGTACTTCGGCGGAATGTTATATCAAGATGGCAGGAAACTTGGGACTCCTCAACAACAGGAAGACATACATACAATATTATACCTGACATTAACGCAAGACTTAAATGTCGGTGGATCACACCCGACTATTATGTATCGCAATTTCTCAGTGGCCACGGAAATTTTAAAGCAAAACTCTATTCACTCGGATTAGTACAGTCACCTTTTTGTCAGATTTGTGAAGTAGAAGATACAGTACTGCATGTTTTAAATCAATGTAAGAAGACAGAAGATATCAGAGAAAAATATACTCAAGAATTACTGACACTAGGATATGACTTTCAAGATCTTCGAAGTCTTATCCATAATAAGAATTCTTTTGAAATTTGGAGAAACCTAGTAACAGAAATGGGGAAACGGTTAGAAGAATTTGACCTGTGGTATGCAACTGTGGAAACGGACAGCGATGAAGATTGACTGTAAGAAAATTTTAGAAGAATTTCTCTCCAGTTGATTTATGTGATAAACATTATGAAGATACACTCTAAATATAGATGAAGAAAATTTAGTTCTGGTTATGGAATATATTTAAGGTTTTTGAAGAAAGAAGGAAAATTTGTTCACTTTCATGATGTGATAAATATAATAGTCTAAAACCCCTTTTTAGGTGAAGAAAATATTTATTATAATTTTTGGTGATGGCATATATTCAGAAGATTCTGAAGAAAGAAGAAAATTTTTGTTTAATATTATTTATTTTGTTTACTTTAACATTTATTTGGATAGAGAAAATTAATCTTACATGAAGATATATAATATGCATATAACATTAACTATGGGGACAAGTCAATATAATCTCTCACTAACCCCGATAAACCTTTTGAAAATAAGTTAATATGAAGATTATATGATTTGAAGATAAAACTATTACTAGATGGATAAATCTCCTATTATACCCTAACAGGGATTACATATAGGAACGAAGCAATAGAAATATGCCTTTATTATTTATTGGAGAAATCTGTCATTTCTCTATATTTCCCGTCACGCATGTAACGGATGGCAAGTGACGTCATCCCGATCTGTTTTAGGCTAGTTACTTTTTTTACCCTGTCCGTTAAATTGTTTCCGAAATACTTTGTTCCCTCTCCCCCTTCTTTTTACTCCCGTGTTTCCTTTCCATTCGGTTCTATTTCCATTACGTAACTTCTTTGACGTTTTGACGTTGTTCTGGAAGCGTTTGTGGTCATGCGATACATGAGAGTGGTCGCGGGGTCGTATCACCTGCGAATGATTTTTTTCCAAAATTTGAGTTTTTACATCATCGCCCTTGACTCGCTGCTCCAGTTCCAAAGTGTGATAGCCGATTAATGATTTAAGTCTAGCTCTTCGCTAGAACTTAAAGATCAAATAAACATAAAATACGCGCATACTTTTTTTAATTGGCGGGAAGGTATTGTTTAGTCAAGGGAATGATTTAAATATTCATTCTGATTTAAAGAATAAAGATGAGAAATTTTCTCTTGGCTTACACCGAGCGAGGTTACTGCCTTTTTGTTTTGTTTTCATCGAGTCTCTGGGATACTGCCCAGAGACCCTTTGCAGTTTTGCTATGGAGATCCTTTGGACCTTTTCCTCCTGCCTAGGGAATGGAAATTTTGTAATGCTAACTTAGGAAGGCTTGTTGCCTGCTTAAAAGTGCGTAACCTAATTGTATACTCTGCTAACTAACCACCCTCAATTAAGATGGCCAGTCAGCAAAGCAGCCAGTAACACTTAAACTACTGTTTTTTATGATTTTAATATAAGCTTTGATTTGTTTTTAGTTGGATTTTATTTATTTATTTAGTTTATTTATATTGCTTATACCAAAAAAATTTGACAACTGTTACCCTGTGATACAATTATGAGTTAAGATTTAATGAGTATTGCTAGGTTTTTCGCGAATAAATCTGAACGCCGGTTAGACTGCAACAAGGTATACTCGCATCAGCGGTTTCTTCCTTGTGATTGGCGGCCGTCCTTGGGAGTTTCACTCGACGTGACTCGAGTCCGGGAAGAAGAGCCGTTTGCTTGTTCTCCATGGGTACGGCGCCACTCGTTGCCAGACTACTGGACACGACTGGAGTGGAGTGACTGGATCCACGTCGGCTCCGGTCTCGGGCGGAAACGAACCGGACTTAGGTACAACCTCCCCCCCCCCCTTCTCCTTCTCCCATCTTTCTGCATGTTCTCTATACTTGTTGGCAGGTTACGTGCGGCAAGTTGGAAGGAACATCGATAGGAGAACTTCTGATCGAAACTCTGCGTGTTAACAAAGTGCTGCGTGACACCTGATGATTAACATTTTCTTTTTTTTTCGTGACGCAAGACTAAAATTCGAAACACGGTCAGAAATATCTGTTAAATACGTAATTGGATCAAGTGGGCAAAATTATTAGTGTCATTAATACGTTGGGAACCTGAAAATGTCGCGGATTTATTTGATGTAAAACAAAAAATTACTGTAAGATAAGTTTTACCTCTGCGTTATTTTCACGATTGGATCAAAAATTATTTTCTTCACGCGCTGGATGACTGTAAGATAGTAGTAATAAATATTTTAAGGAAGAGCTATTGAATCATCTGTATTTATAAACTTTCCTGTACAATGAAAAACAGCCAATAAGCATTACAGAGCGTCTCGAGTCTACAAACAATTTCAATGTTAAGCCTTACGCTCAATGAATCTACATAATTTCCGGGCCTGTAATAATACCTACATGTGTTATAAGTAGGGGCATGCAAATTTCGCGAAAAGATTTCGAGACTAGATGAAAGTTAAAACACTATAGCATCGTCTGTGTTTCGTGATTGGGTGAGTTTCTCCCAAGTACATATCGAGTGTTACACCACCAACCATAGTGATTCAGTGCGGAAGCAAAAGCGTCCTGAGTGGCTCGGCCAAATAAGGCAACGACTTCTCTCGCAGACGGCCGCCAATCACAAGGAAGAAACCACAGGTGCGGGTATACCTTGTTGCAGTCTAATAAATGTTCAGATCTTTTCGCGAAAATTGCCTGCCCCTAGTTATAAGTTAATGTAAAACCTTTTTATTTAAGGTGATATGGCCAAAACAATGTGAATGAAGTTGCAAGAAGCAGTGCAAAGCGTTTTAGAAATGGGAACGAAGCTGCTCCTTTCAAGCCGTGGGAACATTCACAACAAAATTGTATTTCTAAACATACACATTATATATATTCTCTGACACAGAAACGAGGATACATGTCGCCAATCTGAGGGAGATAACACAGAAGGTGAACCAAATAAAGTTGGAAACAGCCAAGATCTGATGCTGTATCATTTGAATATTATATATATTCAAAGCTGTATCTTAACCTACCAAAGATTCACAAAAAAAAATCTAAGATTTCCGAATAGGGCCTTGATTTTTATTATCTTCGAGAACTTGCAAGAATAAGGGAGGTAAGGGCTCAAGAAAGAGACATGGCATCATGAATTAATGCAACCTCCTGATGGACTCAAACCTTCAGAGGGTTGTTAAGCGTAAGTTGTCTGCTGCTGTCTTCGAAACTGAAGACCAGATGGAGAACTTGTCTTCGTCTACAGCTCCACAAGATGTAACATCCCTAAGTACACGTAGCTATACAGAATTTGTAAACATTTTTCCTACCAGTGAAAGTATGAGTGGACTACCAATAAGTGACATTTTTAGAAGTTACGTGGAAACTGGAAACTGTACATAGTAATGTTGAGTTTATATGTCTTTCCTACCTCAAAATATATTATGATTAATAATGTTTTCATTGTTGTGTCGTGTCAGTATATGTTATTTCAACAATGTATGCCGATATTTTTATTTTTACAGAGCCGTTTATTGTATTATATTTTATTCTCTTAGTTTAGGATTTCATTGTTTTTATTCTTGATAGTTTTGGTGCTATCTAAATCAAATCCTTTTCTTATTCACTAGTAACACACTAACCGCAAATTCTTTATTTTCTGATTTGTGTTCTGAACTTGGATCCAGAGCACACGTCTGTCACACATCGCTAACAGTTCACATCCGTTCCTCAGAATGGAGTGCGATCTTCTGTCTCCTGTACACTCGGGTCTGGTGGCTGTGGCGCGTAATGCCGCAGCGTGGTCGAGTCATGTCAAGTCGGGCCGAGACAGCTCCAGTCCACTCTGTGTGACACCTTAGCTTTAAGGAGGAGTCCGCTTGGTGACGAGACATCTGCGCGCCCATCCACACACAGCCTTGCATTTAGAGGCGATACCTTTGAATATATATACTGTATAGAAGTCGCGAGTGGATAGGATTTACTCTACGTTTTTCAGAAGCGAATGAGGAGCAGCTTGGGAACTTCACCGCTGCAGTGCGCTGCCATAACGTCCTGTATCGTCTTAGTTGTTATTTACACGTTAGAGCGCAGCGCTGTCGTCCGCTGTCATTCCCCGCGCCCCTCATCCATCATTCACTGCAGCTCAACGTCGTTCCACAGTAGGGGGAAGGGGTGTTTGAAGAGTTCGACACTTGTCCGCTAGGGACCACCACAAGTCGATGCCCTAGAGATGGTGGCGATTGCGGTGGTGAATTAACCAACTACCTCAAAACCGTATTAGAAATTTTAACCTGGGCTGGCGACTTCTATACAGTATATATATTCAAAGGCGATACCAGCGAGCGTCGCAGTTATCATCCCGCAGATATACATCCCTGACTAGGCGGGGTCCCTTCGCGTTGCTGTTGGGTGTTTGGGTCGCTCTTGCGTTGCCGCGCCACCGGTAGATCTCAGGTCGTAAAGAACGCCCATCCACGCGAAAGAAGACGCGACAGAGGTGAGTCACTGCCTGCAGTAGAAGCTGTCTGCTGCGTGCGGGGTTGTCGTCTTGTCTCCCCGTGCACGCAGGGCGAAGCACACGGCTCCATTGTTTGTAAATCAGCGGGGTGCTATCTCTGCACAGCCTGGGAGCAGTGTTCGTGAATGACTCGGCTGTACGGCTTGACCTCGTCTGCCATTTTGTTTTTTTTTTCGTTTTCACTGCGTACAGGATCCTCGTCTGCCATTTTATTGTTTCGTTTTCACTGCGTACAGGATAGTTCGTAATCACGGGGCTTACTCCTTACAGCAGAGTTTCCCAAACTGAGCTCCCCGAGCTCCACTATCAGGAGTGGGGCCGTCGACGACATGTTTGCATTGCATACTTGCATTCCTGAGAACACGAATATGCGCACTCGCATACTTGCTCGATCGTATACTTGCACACTTTCTTATACATCAGTAGGCTGTACCTAAGTATTTCACATGGGTCTTTTTTTTTTCCTCTCGAGGATCATCCTAAGCTATGTCGACTCTAAGACAAGTAGTGATTTCTAAGTTACGTGCGGCCCTCGTAGTCGGGTAGCGTGCGTGATGCAAGGGAGCCACGCTTACAACCCGTCGGCCGACAGCACGATCGTTACATAAACGTGATCACTGTCATTAGCGACACGAAAGCGGGGAGCAACTGTCTGGCGCAGTCCTGGGAGGTGGTGGGGAAATTAAAAAAAAAATATGGGTAGTGTTAGGGGGGAGATAGATAGCGAGAAAAAGAAAGATAAAACCAGAGGGGAGGGAAAAGTTGCCGAGCATATGCAAGCTACGGGCTTGGCGGCGTCGACATCTTCATTCCGTCTGGGATTTTTTTTTTTTTTTTTTTCAAATCTCATTGTTGCCTTGTGATGCAATGACGAGAAGACTGCACGCCGGTTAACAGCCTTGCGCTTAGAGGCGATACCACGCTAGAAGCACCATCCCGCCCCACTTACATAAATTGCCTACACCCTTCACTTGGCGAGCCCCTTAAGTTCGAACCCTTATTTCATGGTTTCAAACAAATGATCGACGAAAACAATGATTTGAATACCGTCCTGAAAGACACCGCTGGAAATTTCCGAGCGTATTAGTAGGTAGGTACTGGAAAAAATCGCGGTTTCATTTGACCTCTAGGTTGGACTCCACGACCGTCTTATGTACTCGGGCAAATTACACATGCTCATTGGCTACTGACTCGTGACACCTGTTAACTGGGATGCTTGTTACTCGATAATTATTTTGTTGAGGGCTTTCCATTTGCTCAAGAGTCCTTCAGGTAAACTGTGGTCCACATCACAGAAGCGGCAAGAAGGAAAACTAGTTTTATATTATAGCCTATCTCGAAATGAATCCGAGAATTTTTTCCTATCTCTACGTATTAGTTACGACCACTAACTTAACGTGAGTGCTGAAAACACTGCCTGAGTGTTTGTTCCACGCTGTGTCTGATAAGATAAGTGGCTGATGCCTCAAATTTAGCGTCGAAATTGATAAAACTACTGCATTGTACCGGTTATTTTAGTCAGCTTGTGCAACGAACATTCAAAATCTAATTATCCAAGTAACGTGTGTGTAAGCATTTTTCCCGGGCCATCGTGTATCTCTAAGGGCAAGAAAAACTGTGAACGCCTATTAGATTGCAACAAGGTATACCCGCACCACCGGTTTATTCCTTGCGATTGGCTGCCGTCTGCGAGACAAGTCGTTCCCTTATTTGACCGAGCCACTCAGGAGGCGTTTGCTTCCGCTCTTAATTAATGTGATTGGTGTGCTGATAGTACACATGATACCTGAAAGAAACTAACCCAATAATTAAACACAGACGACGCTACAGTGTTTTAACTTTCATCTAGTCTGGGAATTGTTTCGCGAAATATGCGTGGCCCTATGTATCTCCCTTCGTCTGTCTGAACCCGGTGGTGACCATCACTGCACTTTCAAAGGACGGTGTTTTACGGAAGGAACCTTGTTCATACTTATCGTCCACGTAGGGCGTGGTCAAGCACCGTTCCCGCATTGTTTTCGGGCGTTGCGATATGGCAGTGGCGAGGTAGAAAGTATGCCATCTCCTTAAGGGCTCCGCCTACCCGGGCTCACACACGGTGCGCAGAGCTTCAGGAAAAACAACGCGATTTCAAAACTGCTCAAGATATCCGAGTGGGGTCTGTTTGCGAAAAGCATTTAAGAGTTCGCTGAGGGCCGGAAATTACTTTCGATTTCGGATTAAGTTTTTAAACTGCATTTTTAGAAAGAATTAAAATGGCTACATCGCATGTTTTCAGAGCAATTTTTAGGCGTAAAACAACCGGTACAGATTCTTGAAAGAACTTAAGGGACTTGTATTACACCTTTATCATTTCTCGGCCATATAATGTTACGGTCACCGCTCAAATTTCACAGCTGTCCTGTGACGACGAGAAGACTGCACGCCAGTTCAGAGCCTTGCGCTTAGAGGCTATACCGCACTAGAAATACCAGCGAGCGTCGCGCTTATCATCCCGCCTCACTAAAACACATACACCTCTGACGAGGCGGGCCCCTTAACAGTTGCCAACTCCGCCATTAATTCACATGAATACTTACTTACCTCACTAATTTTGAATCGATATCACATGAGAAACGTTAAAGATGTTTAGTTAAATCTTCTAGCGCTTCCATTAACAACTTCACTCACAAGATATCATACGGAAAATGGAGTCTTAGCTTTGAATAAAAGAGGTAAAAATTTTCTTCGTATTTTGATCCAAAAAGCCCCATGGCCTACCCTATAATTCATAAATTTAAATCAGTGAACTGGGTAAATAGTTCTTCTGTCAGCAGTCGTTGAAAAAAAAAGGCTGAAATTATCTAGTCTTAACGTTACGTAAAGTTTTTTTTATATTAATTTCGTGACGTTTTAACTATATAAGTATTTATGCAGATTACGTTTGATTAATTTTAATCTTGATTGTAGGTTTTCGTGACCAAAAGCTTTTGATTACTTCTTGGCTTTTGATTTGGCCTGAGACAGCGTTCAATGAACAAATGATGTGCCTGACGTTTCGTCTCCCCAGGTTGCAGTCATCCTCAAAGGCGATGAACAAATGAAGGCCAGGTGTTCTGGCATTATTTCATCGGACGTTGTCTTGATTAATTTTGCAAGGCGAGTGTTCTTTTAAGTAACAAAATACTGGAAAAAATGAAAGAAAAATCAATGTTTTTTTTTGTTTCAGGGGGGGGGGGGGGCCTTGACTATGAGAGAGAGACACACACACACACACAATAAGAACTCAAATGTAGTTATCCTTTTTTTGTCAAAACCCACGTGGTCAAGTCATATAAATTTGGTATCATTATAGGGGAGACCGGGGTACGTTGGCGAACGGGGTAAGATGACGAATCGTACGTAACTAATCCAGAAACACAGATAGACGGTTGGCGCACCTGTGACCTTGTGTGTCACCATCTGCACCTACTAGGCAGGTGCAGCGGAATTTTCCAGTCAGTTTGAATGTGGCAGTTTTGAGAGGCAGTCTGTTTCGTGAGCCATTGTTGTAATATTGAAGGTACGTATGTTAAGCTATTACGAGAAAAGAGTCCATTTGTTTTAAATGTTTATATATGTAAAATGAAATGCTGACTTTTGGGAGTATTTTAGTGTATAGATTGTTGAAGAAAACTTGTTAATGTTGTTCGTGATTTTGGTAAAGCAAAAATACGGCTGCTGGGGCAAGTTGACGGGGGAAAGATGACGAATTCGTCATCTTGCCCCTGCACTCGTCAACTTGCCATAGGTAATGACAGTGTGAGCATTATTTTGTATTATATGTGTTATTTAAACCAATGATGTACAGATATGACGAACATTTAAGTTAAATAAAAATAATAATGAAATTATAAAATATTATAAATAGTTCCTGTGTTAATAGTCGTAACAATTTTGTTTGATTTTTTTGTAGATGGCTAGGCATATTATAAGCGGAAAACGGAAAGGAGGCGTTGGAGTGACGTAGAGATAGATAGAAGAAGCAGAATGAAGAGAAGAAAAATGAAAGAAAAACTAAGAAAACTGAAAAACAAAGCTCTGATCATTCTGTAGCAAAACCATAAAGCCTAAATAGCGTTTATTGCCCTGCATGTGAAGAAGTTTACCTGGAACCTCCAAATGAAGACTGGATTCAGTGTTCCACATGTTCTGAGTGGTGGCACGAAAACTTTTCCAATTATGAAGTCAAGGAATTATATCAAAGTCGTTCAAATATGTTACAATATATCTTCTTTACATCCTGCACGTTGTTTAGTGTAGAATATCTATAAAACTATTGTTTACTTTGTCCATAAATATATATATTTTGGTTTCGTCATCTTACCCCAATAGGTTCGTCAACTTACCCCACTCCTGGGGCAAGATGACGAATGTGCTAACTAATTGGTTTCTTGTCAATAACTTCGGAACTACGCAAAGTAATACAACCTTTTTACATATTTAGGTAGAAATTAGTATGTACTTCGTATTGGTACCAAATTAGATATTATATATGCTTATTTATCTGTTAAAGGCCATTTCAAAGCTTAACATCGTCAACTTGCCCCGGTCTCCCCTATATGTATTTTTTATATGTATTGGGTTCAAAATAGTTGAAAATATTGAATTTTTAAATTAAATTTCTATATTATTTAATATTTGATTGTTTGTGTGTGTGCATCGCGCAAAAAAATACTAGACATTTTTTAATGAAATTTTTTTGATTTTAAAAGCTTGTGATAGAATTAAATAACTGGTATATATTTTATCTCGCTATGATGATGGAAACCAGAGATATAACAATAAAACCACATTTTACCACAACCAAGTTAGCTCCCATTTCTACCAACATCAACTTGTACCAATAATACTATGTACCACATACATAATTTATTTACTCCATCACAATCAATAACTATTAAATAATCTAGCAAACCTTTCGCACAGAGGCGAAAGTGCTCTTGAAGTGCGTGCCGGGGTCGCCCTTAGCGCTTCCGTGCTCCCCTGCCAAGCAACTCCGGGTACGCGACTATTCCTAAGGTCGTGTTGCGGTTTCTGAACATCCGGCCGTAAATTTCGAGATCACGCGAACATCGCCCAGCCTCCGATGTCTCGGGCGCCCCCCCCCCCCTTTTTTTTTTTTAATTTTTCTTTCCTGGGTGTTCCACCGAAGTAATTTCCATTCAATAGGTCCAGACGCGATGATTCTTGCTCTTTAATTTGATGTCCGTACGTACCTTTTTTTTTCTTTTAAGTCTCATGAATACGTAAGTGGCAGGTCAGAATATTCCTGCTTTACATTTACGTTGATTGGCGGTTGTATTTCTACACACGCTAACACTCGTATATGACCGCATTAGGTGTATGGACACGCACGAGTGCTACTTTTTTTTTTATTCTAATGCCTATGAAGTAGTGTGTAATTTTTTTTTACTGGCTTTAAATTACATTTTCTCTACGTCGTATATTCTTTATGCATATGGAGAAAAAAAAAATTTCATGGCGTTTCTAAATTCGTGGTATACATACGTTACGGGATGATACAACGCAGCCAGACAAGCACACGTAACCACACCGTGTACGCTCGGGACGTAACCAGTGAAGCGCTAGAGGGCTGTGCAAGTGTTGAGACGTGGAATGGCGAGAAACAGGACAGGCAGAGACGGAATGACAGGACACACTCCTTGCACTCCCGTCATTCCGCCTGCAATCAGCGAACTGTCATCCTTTACGCAGAGGATGTTGGTGTGTGATCGCTGAGAGGTTCGTGTGCACGAGTCTTGTTGTGGAACTGACCTCGGCACAATCTCTGTGCTTCCCTCGCCACGGCAGTCCTCAAGCCCGTGCTTGCGATGCTTGACGGCCTTATCTTGGCTCGTGTCGGCATCCGTATCGCTAGTGATCCCCGGCACAAGTTGCTGTGATCCGCGCGTTTGTATCATTCACTAGCGCCCTCTAGCGCTTCACCGGTCGATCTCCGAGCGTACGTTGTATGGCGACTTATACGTGTGTAGTTGCGTTGCATCAGCCCCCTATTTATGTACCGCGAATTTCGAGTATTAGATTGAGTATTTGCTTGTGTTGTTATTAACTGTTGCCGGAAAAAAACCACTGCGTCTTTACACCTGAAATGTACGTTTTCATAATTGCTGTTCACAATTCACCTCTCATTCCTCTAGAACCAACCTCCCGTGACAGGTGACAGTGACATCTTCGCTTCCAATCACTTCATTACTTTTGACATTTTGAGTAAGTTCTGTTCCGTAAATATGTTCCTGCAACAGGTCTGAAACTAAGCGAAATGGAGCAGTGGCAGATAAAACCCTATTTTCGCGTTCCATCACTGTTTTTCCCCCCATGGTTCCCCGAAATCACGCAAGGCTAATGCTTTGATGGTTGTTTACTGTTTTCCATGATCGTTTTCTTCTCTTAGTCCTATGTCTGTGGTGTGCGTTTTAATTATTGATTAGAATGTTATCCATGCTGATCGTTCTGGAATTTGGCTACTGCTACTCAGGATCGTTGAGAAAAACCCGAGACCTTAACGGTCACTGGCAGTTT
Organism: Bacillus rossius redtenbacheri; assembly: GCF_032445375.1. NCBI lineage: Eukaryota > Metazoa > Arthropoda > Insecta > Phasmatodea > Bacillidae > Bacillus > Bacillus rossius. Next base: position 20,819,056 of record NC_086343.1, on the reverse strand, counting down.
CTGCCTCCTGTACCTGTACTGCACATTTCGAAGTTATGACGCGTATTTATATACATCGTATAGAACAGTGTAAATCGTGAAAATACATACTCTGTAAAATATTTTTGATAACGTTCCTGTACGTGAATTGGAAGTGTTTTATCTATATATTCGTATGAAAAATTCGTCATACAAATGTGGTACTTCTATGCATTTGATAATTTCTTTAAAAAATTTTATCTAAGTTAATAACTTCCATTGAAATTTTGGGATAGTTGAAATTTTAAAGTGTTGAGGCCTTTGACTTAAGGCATCCAAGCATGTGAGTCACGAAGAGATCCAAGAGTCAATTTCTTCCACCTGCCGTCTACGGTCCGAATGTGATGACTGGCTCTCTGTTCCGCAACGTCTCCAATTATGTTCCGAGCGAGGGGGAGAAAAAATCTCGGGATTACAGAAATTTCTTCAGTAGTTTAACGCTTCAGAGCATCCGCCGCAACGAAAGATATCGCTTTTTTTTTCCTCCTCGTTCCTACCAGAATTTTTTTTACAGCGCTGAAGGTGAAGGGGATTGACTTTCATAAACAGTAGACTGATGTTGTTGATCTTTGAAAACTGTAGCCTATGATTTTTTTCGTTCATACAAGAGTGACTCGTTGTCTGCAACTGTGTCTGAAATTTGACAATTCTCATAAGGCAGTGCCGATGGACTACGTATTCTTCTGCCACTGCAGTTCTGTTGTGAACAACTTCGTGTGTTTTTCAGTGTTCGTAAAAACAAATACGAAGTGATTGTTTTGCATGGAAGTTGGGGCACTGATCCTGCTACTATTGAGGACAGCCAAATTGCGACAAGTTACTTGGCACGGATTAGCAAATTTACGTGTTCTCGTGTTGCAAATACCCTTATAATACGAAACTCGGGCACGGAATTTAACGTGGAATTCTTTAAAATAATGCCCAAGCGTGATAAATACGCGCGAATGTTGGTTTTTCAACTACATTTATTGACGCGAATCACACGTAGTTTCCGCACCCGCCGCTAGAATTCGTTGCCGGAGCAGCCACGAGCGAAATTTCAAACTATGTAATGAAACGGCTCCATTAAAAACGGAAAAAAAAAGAAAGACGTGACTTTTGAAATTGATAATCGACAAGGAATTTTATTTAAAATACTGCCCATCTTATTATAATTATTCATCAAACAGTTGATTCAGTGCCATAAAGTTTCCCTTTGTCTTTGTGCACTTTGTTTCGTGCCGTCCGCGCCAGATGGTCACGCATTTCCGTTCCACGCGACGCAACGACTCCTGCCAAATGCCGTGCACCCCCGAGGGGAAGCCTGCGATTCACGCCGAGTATTCGACATGCCCGAAGATTACCGAATACCTGCCGTCGGGTGACTTCGGAATTCTTTTGTTTAGGTGAAAAAAAGCGCGGGTGAGTATGACGATGGAACGCACGTGCATTATGAATTAAGTGAGTTTGACTAACCCAACCCAACCCAACCTAACCCAACCTAACCTAAACCAACCTAACCTATTAATGGCTTAATTTGTATTATTGTTATGACACTTCCTACCTTTATTTGTTTATGTCCGGCATTTTAAAACAGACGTTTCTTTCATCTAAACAAAATAGTTCCGAAGACACCCGAAGGCAAGTGTCCGGTAACGTTCGGGCATGTCGAATACTCGGCGTGAATCGTTAGGCTTCCCGCACCCGACAGCTGAGATGCCGCACATCTCTGCCCGCTGGCGGGGGGATGCATCGCAGGCAGGGCCGGTCATGTCTCGAGCGCTCGTCCCATCAACGGGGTAGAGCTGCACGGCCCCCCGCAAGGGCGGGGCTTTGGTGGACCCCTGGGTCCAGAGCCCGGGCCCACTTTATCTCAGTGTGTGAAATAAATATACATACTCGCTGTGGTCACTTTAAAGCAAAATACTTGTATAAATAAAGCTAAGTTTGGACTTTAAAAAATAGTAACCATAATTATACCTTGTATTTTCAGGTTAAATAACATTACAAAAAAAAAAAGAGTGTAGGTAAGAAATAACTGGAGACCGGAAAAAATTCGCGGATTAATTTCGTGATAGGCTGAAATTCAAACATGTGTACAATTCTGCTGGTTCTGCTATTGGCTCGCAGTTTAAAACTGGAGCGCTCTGGGGTCAGTGAGAGACCATCGACCAAAGAAGCGTCGTAATCACAAGCTACCCAGCGGAGACGCCTCGCAATTTAGCACCCGATGAACACGCGTGTTTACTTGAGAAATGCAGAGGAAAATGGAGGCTATCCTAGAGGTCATTGAATCCGCGAATTTTTCCGGTCCCTAGAAATAACCATGCAATTATAATTAGGGACCGGAAAAATTCGCGGGTTCAGTGACCTGTAGGATGAACTCCATAGTTCTACGTACACTCGGTCAAATGCCACCCACTGATTGGCTGCTGTCTGGTGAGACGTTCCAGCGTAGCAGCCTGTGATTCGATAAAGCTTTGGTTGGGTGTTTCTCATTGGCCCAGAGTCATCCAGGTGAGTTGTGAACCAATAGCAGAGGCAGCACTGAGGAATAATCGAATGTGGGGAGGCTATGGGTAGCTGTGTCTTCGCTCGCCGCGAGACACGCGCACACTCTTGCTAGGGGAGGGGGAAGCTAAACCGCCGAGTCATGACGCAAGCCTGCGAGCCCCGGGGGCCAGCTGTCGCGCGCGCATGTGTGTTGTTCCCCTGCCAAGGTCGCGAAATGGGTTTAACTACTTGCTCTCTCTCTCCCGTCGGCGACCTGCTATTGCGCTGCGAAATTGCGCTCTGTCCGAGATAAGGCCGCGGTGTCTACAGGTAAAAAAAAATAAAGGTCGAGAAAATGTAAGGATACTTAAAGGACTTTGTGACGAGAAAGGAACTGAAAGGTCTTTGTCACGAGAAAGGAATTGAATGGATTTTGTCACGAGAAAGGAAATGAAAGAACTTTGTCACGAGAAAAGGAACTGAAAGGACTTTGTCACGAGAAATGGAACTGAAAGAACATTGTCACGAGAAAAGTAACTGAAAGGACTTTGTCACGAGAAAAGGAACTGAAAGGACTTTGTCACGAGAAAAGTAACTGAAAGGACTTTTGTCACGAGAAAAGTAACTGAAAGGACTTTTGTCACGAGAAAAGGAACTCAAAGGACTGTGTCACGAGAAAAGGAACTGAAAGGACTTTGTCACGAGAAAAGGAACTGAAAGGACTTTGTCACGAGAAAAGGAAATGAAAGAACTTTGTCACGATAAAAGTAACTGAAAGGACTTTTGTCACGAGAAAAGGAACTGAAAGGACTGTGTCACGAGAAAAAAACTGAAAGGACTGTGTCACGAGAAAAAAACTGAAAGGACTTTGTCACGAGAAAGGAACTGAAAGGACTTAGGACTTTGTCACGAGAAAAGGAACTGAAAGGACTTTGTCACGAGAAAAGGAACTGAAAGGACTTTGTCACGAGAAAAAACTGAAAGGACTTTGTCACGAGAAAGGAACTGAAAGGACTTAGGACTTTGTCAAGATAAAAGGAACTGATAGGACTTTGTCACGAGAAAAGGAACTGAAAGGACTTTGTCACGAGAAAAGGAACTGAAAGGACTTTGTCATCAATGGTTCTGGAAGTAACGAGTGTAATATGCCTACTCCCTAACACACTTGACCTAGCCAGTTAGAAGATTTAGGTAACTAATATTAATATTTGTCCCTTTTGTGTAGGTACGTATTATTCGCTTCTACAGACGGTAATTAGGACAATATAAATTCGTTATTCGTCGGAAATTGGACTTAAATATCTGACACTCGAAACTTTTACATTTTTTTTTATATAATCTCTGCCACTGGCTGATTCCGACTGTAATTTTACAACGTTCCCAATATTAAAAGCTATTTATGTTCAGAAAGTAAACAAAAAAAAATTGTGTGATGTGGTTAGTGGGTTACGTTATAGAAAATTACTTTTTTTTTTTGCTAAGTCTTGGAAGGCACGCTATTTGTATACACTTGATTCACGTTTTAACGTGTGCATTTCATCAACATTTTTGTTATTCTGTCGGGTGAAAGCTGTAATCAGGCGATAACTCGGCGTGGAGATTAAGGGTAAAAATGAAGTCACCAGAATTTAACACTGTGAAATTGTTAATTGAAAGAGATACGAGGTTATGTGAAGACAACCAATTTTTTATATAGATTAAAAGCAAGGGTTTATATTTATATATATATATATATATAGATTCAGTTGAGCCCGGGGGGGGGGGGTTTGTTTGTGACGGAAAGGAGAATATCTCCCTACAAAAAAAAATCATTGTGTTTTTCCCTCGATCTTTGTCTTTTTTTTTTTTCTCCCTCTCTCACTTTTAGTTAACTTATCACTCCTTTGCCCTGGGGGTCTGCCCAGCGACGCGACGTTAGCTGTTGCATGGACGACCGAAACGTCAAATCGAAATCCAATACGAACAAATAACGTGTCGGCCATTAGGCCTACCGCGTCTCTCGAAGCGAAAACGCTCGAGAAATTAATTCCGTAGAGTCCGTGTTCACCTCTGTGCCGGCTAGAACTTCTCCTCCTCTCTCTCTCTCTCTCTCTCTATCTCTCTCCCCCCCCCTCCCCAAATTCTTTCTCTCTGCGTGCATTTTAATTTCGACGTTGAAGCATAATAATAACTGGCTGTCCGCGCCAGATTGAACGCGGGCAATTATTACAGAAGCCTACGCCGTCCGTGTGGCCGGGAAAATTTCAAAAAATACGGTTAAGAGGCCTATACAGACAGTCTTCAGGGCGTGATTGTAGGGCCTTTTGTTAAGAAGAATTTGCAGCTTCCCATTACAGATAACACTGTCATTTTTTTTGCGTGTATAGGGAAAGGATGAATGGGTCGATCTATGATTTTTATAATGCTTTTAAAAATTCGTAACATAGGTAAAAATATTTCCGAATGTGTGGTTTTACGCAGCTGTTTTATGTATCGTGTGTAATGCATACAAAAAAAGTATAAACACACAACGATAGAGTATTAATCGTTGATTAAAATGGTGTAAAAAAATACATAGGTCACCGCTGAAAAACTCCCAGAATTCTTCTACGACGAAATGCATTTCCGCACATTTATTCTGCCGGGAAGTGTCTCCCTCGCGCGGCGTATTCTTCAGCCGGCGACTGGAGCCGAGGAGTGGGGCTAGCGGCTGCTGTGAAGGCAGCGGAGGGGAAGTTCGTCTGACGGCTGCTCGGTCGCGTTATCAGCGCGTCGGGGTATCGGATATCGCGATAAGCACATGTATTCGCAGGAATAGTGTCTACCGCTGAGGCCGCCTGGTCGGGAAGGTTCATTCCATGCCAAATCAACCAGAAAATAATAATTTTTGGCATCACCATCTCAGAATTAAAAAAAACTCGGCAAATTAGCAGTAGGTGTGCAGAAAAGTGCATTAGCAAAGTTACAGCCCCCTGTGAATAATACTTTTTATACAGCAGGGTTGCCAACTTGTGGAAAAAGTGGAATTTTTGCTGCGCGAGGTCCAAAAAAATATTTGTAACTTCCTTTGTAGTTGAGTGAGAACCTTGATGTAGGGCTCAATAGAAAGCTAGAAAAGTGTACTTTGAGATAAAAATAAGTTTTACGAATTTTAAAAGAAATTTGTTTCAAGGTCATGTTCATGTAACCTGTGACCTTGAAATTTTGAAAAGTATATTTTTGAAAAATGTGAAAAAATTATATGTTATGAAGTGCGTTATTGGTCTAAGTGACATAAGTTTCATTTTGGGATGGATCTGGGATCAAACACTAGAACATTGTGAATTAGGCCATGTTCACTAAAACTACTCTAGTAAGGCATTAACACAATTCCACTTTTTCCACAAATTGGCAACCCTGCTGTATAAAAAGTATTATTCACAGGGGGCTGTAACTTTGAGAATTCACTTTCCTGCACCTGTACTGTTAAAGCCCTAAGTTTCATTGAATTCGGTGATGGTGATGTCAGCAGGTGTGTGAAATGGCATGGAATGACCCGGAAGTAATAAATTCTAGGATTCAGGCAGTTATTCCCAGAGAAAACCTCAACCATTCTACGCCCTCCATATCGCGCGGCGAGAAGACTCAGTAAGGCATACTCGGAGCCAAGTGGAGGTTACCTGTAGGCGGAAAACGTTGAGCGACTGTTATTTTTACCCTTTGTTAGATCGATATTTGGCTTTGTAACAGCATCGAGAAGTACTATTATATGCACGATTTATTTTTCAAGAATGGGTGAGAAAAGAAACTGGAGAAAATAAAGAAGAATCATCTTTATATTTATGCAACAAGAAAGAAAAATGAAGCTACTCATCTCAAAGCATACTGGAGTCAAAGGTCAGTTTGTTTTGTAATATGTCATACAAAATACAGATGGCGTTCATTAGCCTGCGTAGTCGAAACTTAGTCTACCTTGTGATCTCTCACCTCCAACACCTTCCCCACCATAATGTTGAGTTATCTTAGATGAACAGTCGCATATTGAAAAGTTTATTTAAAATATATAGGTTAAATATGTATATTTATGATATGTAATGCATCCATAAGTTATTAGTTTGGACAGACTGAGCTCCCTGTTGGGAAGGGGGAGGGGGGAAACAAACTCTGGCTCCTCACAGTCGAAGCATATAATATGTGTTTGTATTAACGTTGTAGTATTAACCTTTAAAATGTGTAATGTGTACATTTTTTTATTTGTCACTGAATTATCAATTTATTGACAGGAAAAAAAACTATACCTAAACAAAACCATGTCAATGAAGAATTGGAAAACCAGAGCCTATCAAGAATTCACTGCAGCCATCAAGGACTGATTGAAAACGAAATAACTTCCGGAGTGCATGAAGTAGTGTACTATGAAGAAAGCTATCCGGCAAAGTGAGTAACTGTTTACATTTTATTTAAAACAAATCTAAGTTATTATTTTAGAGAAAGTAAGATTGGCAACACAAACAGTTCTATTAATTTAACAAATATGTTTTGGCCAAAATATACATAAGATTTTTGGTCTGTTCAGTGTAAGGTCATTTATTGCACAAAAATAAAGAAGTCGGTATTAAAAAGGATAAATTTTATGCATTGCAGGAAAAAATTTAAACTTGATAGCTGCAGTTATCAAGTTCCGGAAGGTAGAGACTCACGATGTCACCTTGGCAGCCAGGGAGTAAAAATGGCACAAGAAATTTCTTCAAGAGAAAATGACACATCAGATGAAGAGAATAACTACTCTGTAACCAATGTCCTGCACAATGAAGACGGGCAGTGTATGTAAGTCCCTTAGCCCACTTTAAAAATAAGTTAATTACAAAGTGTTTTTAATACATGCTATTTTTCTTTCTTCAACTATTTCCTAAAAAAATTGTTTACTTTTTTTCCTTCGTATCATTTGCACACGGTCGGGTAGTTATACTATTACACGAAACTAGACATTCTTTCGAAACTATATTTCTATCTAAATAAATCAATATAAATAGTTAAATGTTATTGCTACTGTAATGTGGCTCTTTCAGCTCTACAGCCATGTCTTACACAGAAATGCAACCGCCTCTGAAACTATTTGAGATGGAAGCAGGATGTTCTTTCTGGTCAACCACAGAAGGAGCCATTGACATTCCATACGAGCTGGTGGACAGGAATGAGCCAACTGTAGACAGTAGATGTATCAACAATTCAGAGACAAGCAATCAGGTTAGCTGAATGACAATTATATTGCTTTTAATTATATTGACCTGTTAAAAAATTACAGTTAAGTTATAATTTAACTTTACGAATATACTTCAATTGAAAAATTACAACTACTCAAACTACATAAATGTTTTTTTATCAGAAATTTCACTAAAAACAGGGCTAAAAAATGAATACAGTATAAAATCTTATCCCCATTTAGTGACAATAGACAGTATCTTTTTTTGACCTTACTTAATAGTGATACACCATCCCCAGTTAAAACATAAACAGCATTCATAAGAACATTGACTTAAGCACTAAAAATGTTTATGTTGTAGCAAGACTTTTCAAAGTATGCATCAAACATTGGACAAAAAATTATTAAAAATACTACAGATACTATAAGTACTTTTACTGCTATCAATATTCCTGTTTTATTCGTAACTTGGGAAAAAATAATATATACATCTTTTATGCACATAGAAATATAACATGATTTTAGGTACATTAATAGATATAAGTTATTCAAAAATAATATATTTATGAATGATTTCAGCCGAACAGTTAATTCATTACTCCAAGAAAATATCAACACTTGGATGAATATATTGAACATGTAAAGGAAGACAACGGTTTGATACTCCAAAAGCAGCAAACATCCACTATGGTCCTCAATGTCAACAGCCTGACATGGATCCAGAAACATTTGAGGAACAGATTCAAGCTTTCCTCAGTAGGTTACAACTAACACAAGAGGACCGTCAACAGTTAGAGAGAGACACAATTCTCCAGGCAGGAAGCGGAAAATGGCTTGAAACATGTAGAAAAATTCTAACAGCTTCGAATTTCGGGAAAGTCTGTCGTAGACGTGCATCAACAAGCTGCGTGAACTTAGTTCGCAGAATTGTTTATACCTCCGATATTTTGAACGTGCCTGCAATTGATCATGGTAAAAGGTTTGAGGTGATAGCTATAGAACTAGAAAAAACAAGAAGGAATATAAGGTTGGAAAAATTGGACTCTTCATTGACAAGGAATTGCCTTTCTTGGGTGCCACTCCGGAAGGTGTTATTGGAGAAAAGGGTCTTGCAGAAGTTAAGTGTCCATCATCTGCAATTGAAAAAGATGTTACTGCAGCAGTTAAACAAGGGAACATCCGATATATGAGTTTCGAAGGAGATGAACTGAAACTGAAAAAACACATTCATATTTTTATCAAGTTCAGGGACAGCTGCACATTTCAGACAGGGAATATTGCAGTTTTAGTGTTTGGACATCAGTGGAAAAAGAGATGGCAATATTTCGAATTGAAAGGGATGACAATTTTTGGAAACAAGAGATGGAACCACATCTTACAAAATTCTTTTATAACTGCATTTTGCCAGAACTGGTGGACCCTAGGCATACGAGGAGCATGGAAATTCGAGTCCCTCAATACATTATTGACGCTATTGAAAATGAGCAAGAAAAAAATTTGCCGCTGTCAAGACTTGTTCAGCTGCTCATTAATTACCTCTGTAGCGTATCTTCTTAAAAAATGTGGGAATATAATATGTATTTTTTCTTAAAGTATTTATTGCGATATAACATTATATAAGAAAATTTAAACTCAGTGCGCTGTTAAATTATGCTTGTAAAAGCAGACCATCTAAATTTACTCAACTGTATCCATAAACTCATATGTTTTTTATCTTTGTGGTGTGTAAATGTGTTCAAATTCAATTATATTTGATTAAAGAAGATGTATTTGTACAACTTCATACATTAACTTTTTTTTTCTTCAGAAAAGCCAAAAATAATTTGTACAGATAAATCGATGATTGTTATTTTCTGAACAGTTATTAGGTGGAGATGCATACAAATGTTTTAAACAGCAAATTGTAAACCATCTAAACATGAACAAAATACAAGGTAGAAAAATAACATGATTCTGTGCCGTATTGAAAATGCATTTTGGCACAATTATCCTTACCACACTTCTTTTTAAAATCACTAATAATTGATATTGACAATGTTGCAAATATTCTATTTCTAAAGGAATAAAGAGTTAAAAATACATGATATGACATGCTAAGTTATCGCGTCATTATTACAAAAAAAGAAAGTATTCACAAACAACTGGTTTGTGTACGTTTGGAATAAAAACTGTGAACACTAGTCACTCACCGTAAACGCCACACATCTTCCTGTATACTCACTTCATGTTATAGAATGGGGAAAGTCAGGGTGAACAAAATTACGATTTTTGCCTCATAACGTCACCACGTTTCGGATGACTTAAGACGACTAGTTCCGTAATTTTGCAAACTTCAAATACAATTTGCAGCAACAAATAGTACCTGTGACTATGTTATATGACTTCGTTGAGCTAAGAGATGCATTTCAACCTGTTGTTGAAACTAACATATTTTTATGTACGAATGTTTCTGATTGTTGCATCAGTGCACGCTTCAATTCGTTTGTAGTCGTATGATAAATTGTAGTTTAGTACGTACATTTAAATCTAATACGTATTTTATGATGAACGAAATTGTATATATATATATATATATATATATATATATATATATATATATATATATGTGTACCGGAAGGGTGAAAAATCGTGTAAACTGTTGAGTTATTTCTGAAACCCAGTAATAATATAACTACGTTCGTACGTAGTATAAAATTGAAAATTTGGAAAATTTTATTCTTTATTTGATTGTAATCATATTACTTCTTTGCTGGTGGACACGTAATAGCACACAACTTGAAGGATAACCAGACCCACGTGTATAACTGAATTATTAATTATTATATAACTCAAGTCACAACTTAATTATTTAAGTAAATCATTGCTTGCCAATAATTGGCATAAATCAATTTTAATTTCTTAGTCAGCAAGGTTTAAAACTACAAACGAAACATTTCCCAGCAAGGAAGTGTGCATGTGTCCGCGTATGCGTACCTGTGTTGTTTATGCTTAGGTATGCGCACTTGCTATGCTATGTATGCATTATTTTTGACTAGGTAACATGTAGGCCTACATATTTCCGACTATGATATTAAAATATGTAATATTTTTTGGTTAAATATAACGGAAAATGCATTTGATTCGTTATATGGATATGAGTTTCGTAGTTTTGACAGCTCCATAGAACTTGCAATGAAAGTTCGGCGCAGCTCCGAAAGCTTGGAAAATGAGAGATCTCTGAGAAGAAATACTCCAGCCAATAGTCTTGTCTAGTGTAAATAACCTGGCCAGGGGAGAGAATTGGGAGGTTGATGGGCAATGCGCTCAACACAACACCAAGTGCGGCCTTTATCCACTGACGTATAGTAAATAACTGTGTCTCGAAGGTAACGCGACACCGCGACAACACGAGACTCGAGGACAGAGCGATAGCGGGTACGGAACACCGCGATCTGTCCTAAAAGACACTGCAATCTGGAATGCCGGCGGGGTGGAAAGTGTTTCCCCCACTCCGCCTCCCAGTCGAAGTGACGCGCCGCCAAGATAACCAATCCACGTCTCCTCCTTCCAGCTTTGTCCCGCCCACCTTGCATGATGTCGTAAGCGCAGAACCCGCTGGCGGAGTTGCGCCCTGTCTGTATAGGCCTCTTAAGAAGGCTACCTACTTGGGCGTACATACAGTGTGCAGCGCCTCTGAAGAAACCAAGCTATATGAAAACTGCTCGAGATATCTGAGTGTGATCTTTTTTTTTTTTTTTATGAAAAGCATTTAAGCATACCCTGAGGGTGAATGAATAGTTTTCTTTTTTCTTTTTTCTTTCTTAAACTGTATTTTTATGAGACTTATATGGGCTAAAACACGTGTTTTCAAAAAAAATATACGTATATATATTTGTAGACGTGAAACGCCCGGTAAAGATTCTTGAAAGCACCCAAAGGGCCTTGCATTACACCTTTATCTTCATTTCTCCGCCGTGTAACGTCATGGTTATCGCTCATGTTGCTCATGTGAGCGCCAGTTCAGAGCGTTGCGCTTAGAGGAGATAGCCTCGCTAGAAACACCAGCTAGCGTCGCACCTATAATCCCGCTTCTTTAATACAGATTCGCCCCTGACAAGGAATTTTTTTCGAGCGGTCACGAGGCTATTTTACTTCCCTCTCCCCCCTTCCCCCTCCTCCAACAAAACAAACACACACAAACAATCAGATTTGGAAATGAATTTAAATTATTCATCAGACCGACATTTACGAGAAAAAAAATCTGTATTAAAAATGTACTCCATTTTATCTCCTACTAAATGAAATAAAAATTCTTAATAATATGTTAGAATTTAAAAAAAAAAATTGTAGTTTCGATTACCTCTAGGTTGGATTCCAAATTCTACAGACTGGAGTGATGGATATGATAACAATGCAACCCGTGTAGTAAGCGGCGAAAAGATGTTATGTGTTTGATTTGTCTGTTTGTCGATTTTGTGTTGTTTCAGGCGTTTTGATTAGCAAGTATTCTGGAGAGACCCACCAGTAGGTACTTCTGGTTGAGTTCCAACGAAATAGCAGCACTTGCACTTTCTGCCTGTTCCGAGAATTACGGGGGCTGAAAAAAAAAAAAAAAAAAAAGTACAAATATTCGTGACAGCGAAATACTGTGGTAATACTGCCTGGCCCAAGACTCGGTGAGCGTGTTGAGAAAGAAGGAGAAAAAAAATTGTTTGTCTGTAAAGTCGGTTTACGGACGATAGTTTAACGTGACAACGTCATAGCAAAACATTGATGAAATGGCGATTGCATACTTTTATGAATAAAATTGAATCATTTTTATTGAATTATCACTATTTTGTATGGATACAAAGAAGGAGTGAAATGAAATCTACAATTTAATTGATAAATTTACCTTTATTCGCACTCATTAATTCAAATATGTTTATTACTTTTAACGAAGAGATTATTTTAACTATAACTTTTATAGATGTTTGCTATTTAACTTCTTCCAATCTGTGTTATTCTGTTAAGGATAGGACGATGATAGGAAAAGTAGGAAACGAATGGGAGTGTTTCAAGTTTAATGTGCCTCGAAAAAGTCAAATCGATGGTTGTTCCAATCGAGTGGAAAAGAGATAGATGCGGCGCAAGCGTACAGTGAGCGTAACGGGACACATCGTAACGGGACAATGTGTGTAATGGGACACTTTTTCGTGCGTGCAGCCGGCGTTCATCGATTTATTAGACTTGTCACGTCAAAAAAAAAGGGGGGGGGATTTACGTACATTTGTTAACATGGCGGACGTTGCCGTTTTTCTCTTGGGGGTTGGGAGGCGGGGTGTTATTTCCACCCCTTCACTTTTTTTTTTTTTTTTTTTTTCCCATTTCATTCAATCCTCACGTCTTATCAGTTCTCGTCGAACTTCCGACGACTCATTTCTCGTCTTTGCCCTCGCGTTTCGATTCGCACGGGACATCTCGTCGGCTTATTTGCGACGCCGCAGAACATTAGGGTTGTTTTTCACTGCCTCCCGCATGACTGATTCGAATCATATCGATCGAATGTAGGCGCGAGTTTTGGTCCTACCCCTACCAGTGGCGTAGCCAGGATTTTTGTATGGGGGGGGGGGTGGTGTTAAGAAGCATGCCCCCCCCCCCCCCCCCCCGTATTAATGCGGTGGTTCGGGGGTCCTCCCCCGGGAAGATTTGGATTTTAAGGTGTAAAATAGTACTATTTTAGCAGTTTTCGGTACTTAAATTTAAATATTGTAATGGTAAAATTTTTTTAATATGAAATTTGTTTGAGTGATGAATAAGAAATTTATTAAAGATTTGGTGCTAGGGGGGGGGGGGTTGAACCCATAACCCACCCCACACCCCTGGCTACGCCCCTGACCCCTACTCGAGTTAGTTTACGGTTGTATCCCAAAAAAAGGCAGTGCTTATTCACTACTTTACCCGGACGTCTGGGAATACCGCCCGCCCTTAGCTACTCCAAGCGTTGCTTGGGATACGTCTTCATTTGAAAGGCCCATCATCTTTGACCAGAATAGAAAAAAAAGTTTGTTAATGACAGAAATCGCGTGGTTAAAAAATATAAAGCTGTCAAAACCTACTTACAGTTAAGAGTTGAGTCCGGTAAAGCAGCCTCAAGACAAATAAGTGAGACCTCGAGCCTTATCTCCTGCCCTATGAAAATCTGGAAGAGATTATTTCATTGTACATAGTCCGTACCTACTCTGTACTAATCAGATTACCCCCTAAAAAAAAATCGCATTACTCATAATAAGCCTTTAAAATCAAAAATATTAAGTGTCAGTTTTTTTGCTGCTGAGTGTATATATTGCCGTTTACAATCTTATCCACAAACCCCCCCCCCCTGTTACAACGTACCCTACACCCCACCCCACTCCCAATTTTCTTTTTTGTTAATCATTAAATTTTAATTACCGTTGCTAGAACGAAGACTAGCGGAATTCTGGATATGTTTACCTCAGTTTTAGAAAAACACCGGCATTTATCCAAAATTCTTGGAGCTGTCTTTCTTCTCTCCTCACTTCTCTGTTCCTCCCCTTCCCCTTTCCTCTTACATTATTCTTATCCCGAGAAGTCCGTCACGGGGTGAGCACGAGAAATCTGTATTTTTTTGTTCCATTTCTTCCAGAAATGTCGGCTTTGTTACTTGTTTTTCTCTTTCTCTCGTTTTACGATTCACACTCTCCTCTGTCGGCGTGGTCGTGTTGTGTTCACCGGACAAGAGAAAGAATGCAAAAAAAAGAGAGGCTCTTAAAAGGTAACTCGAGTAAAAAAATGGCGTCGGTGCGACTGGAAAGTGGTGTATTTTTGCAGAGCTGGCCACCCAAGTATGCGGTCTCCTACACTTATTGCAACCCATTCTGTTCCATACGGGCAGTGTTGCCACCTTTTGAGCTCAGCCTCTGCCTTCCATTTACAAGCCATCGGATGCCCTACACGTCATTACTTGATGTTTCTGTGAAATTAGTTACATTTTATTAGGTTTTTTTAAGTTATATAATTTCCCTTAGAAATACTTAAGGCTAGTCAACGACTGAGTACTAAAAAAAAAAATTAGCAATAGTTAGAGACCTGAAAAATTCGCGGGTTAATTTCGTGTTATGCTAAAATTCAAATAATTATACCTTAGTGCTGCTTCTGTCATTGGTTCACTGTTAATCTGGATGACTGAGGACCAATTATGGCGGGAGTGGGTCCTGACCTATCTGGGGGTGGCGCTGAGGTCGGGCAACCGGGCTTAAAAACGAGCTGTAAACTGCACGGCGAGGTTCCCCCTTTAGCCTTGTAGTCGGTGAGGAGATTGAGGCAATCCCGAGATCTCTAGGCCCGCCTGAGGTTTCCACGCACCATGGGAAGGTGATTGTCGCCTGAGGTGTCGGAACTGTTGCCGGTTCTAGTGTCCAAGACATGATCCAACAGGTCCACGGAAAGGGTGTGTGATGCGATTATATAGCCTCTCCACATCAAGTGGCAACCCTCTGCCTCCACGTTGGCACCGCTGTTGGGGGAGGATTGTGGTGGCCATGTTGAGAAGGGTGTTCCTCAACCTCTGGTCATAGCACCTCTCTAACTAAAGAGGGCACTGCCGGGTCCAACTCTGCCTCAGTTGCATCCTCAATTGCATGTATGAGACTGGAAATGGGGAAAATGCTGAATCTGCGGGCAGCAGCAGATGCGATAGAAGCCTTTCCAGGAGGTTAGACGGCCGAGCCTCGGTGCATCGGTCCCAAAGGGCCCCATAGTGAATGGTCAGGCCCCATGGTAAAGGAATTGACTGGGTATGGCGGTCGTGGTGTCGGGCTCCCGGGCCTAAAAACGGGCTGTTAACTGCACGGCGAGGCGTCCCCTTTAGCCTTGTAGTCGGTGGAGGCACTGAGGCAACCCCCAGGTGTCTTCTGCCCTGCCACTACGATTTTCATTTTCTAGCTGGGGCTTACGGCGATCGTCGCCGGATGGGTTTAGTTTCACCCGGGCCTTAACCGGCTGTAAACCTGTCGGGCCGAGGTACGGCAGGTCGGGAGGCATGCCGAGGTGACGAGGTAGCCTTGGGCTCTCCCTGAAGCGTGATGGTTTGGTCAGTTACCGGCGAACAGTCTGCCGACGAGGCCAAAAGTCGGTCGTAGTACGGGGAGAATCCACCATGTTTGAATGGTCCCCGCTGAGGTTTCCTCTCAGGCCCAGGATTCTTGTTGGGAAGGACTCTTACTTGGTAGTGGTGCCCCGAGAGCTTCAGGGGCAGGTAGCAGGGCTCCCTAGCCCGATGACATGCCGACATGTTGAGCGACGAAAATGCTCCGGTACCAGCCTGGTCTGCTGGGAGAGGTTGGGTAGACCTCCACCGGACCGCGGGTTCACTGGGTGATTGAGGGGTCCCAGTGTGATGCGGGAGACTGGGGCAGGCGCCAGAAGTGATGTCTCTAGAGGGCTAAGGGAGCATCCAACTTACTGGTCAGCCGAGGCCTGGTTGCGTATGCGGCGTATCCGCATCCACGCCCATGGGGGCCCCAGCCTTAAAACCCTTCTGAGGCGTGAAGGCTGGGTTATCAACTTGGAGGAGAGATCCTCAAAACTTGAGGACCAATTAGAGACCCTCACTCATAGAAGTGTCGAATCACAGGCCACCCAGTCGAGACGACTACAAGTCAGCAGCCAATGAACAGTTGGCATTTTCCCGAGTGTGTAGAGGATATTGGCGTCTATCCTAGAGCTCATTGAACCCGCGAATTTTTCCGGTCTCTAGCAATAGTGCTTGTTTTAAGAGCTGTCACGTTTGAGATAACTACGTGACAGACTTTACTGTACACCTGTGTTCCTGGAGACGTTTTATTTCGAGCTGTAGTGTGGCGCTGGACTTTTTTTTTGTCACAACAGAAAACAGTAACGTGGGCAATACATAAATATATACTATAATATATAAATATATTGTCAAATTATACACTTTTCTATCTAATGACTTAATATTTACCTTTTTTGACGTGACAATGTCTAATAAATCGATGAACGCCGGCTGCACGCACGAAAAAGTGTCCCGTAACGCACATTGTCCCACTACGCTGTGTCCCGTTACGCTCATTGTACGCTTGCGCCGCATCTATCTCTCTTCCACTCGATTGGAACAACCATCGATTTGACTTTTTCGAGGCACATTAAACTTGAAACACTCCCATTCGTTTCCTACTTTTCCTATCATCGTCCTATCCTTAACAGAATAACACAGATTGGAAGAAGTTAAATAGTAAACACGTATAAAAGTTATTCTTAGTTAAGATAATCTCTTCGTTAAAAGTAATAAACATATTTGAATTAATGAGTGCAAATAAAAGTAAATTTATCAATTAAATTGTAGATTTAATTTCACTCCTTCTTTGTATCCATACAAAATAGTGATAATTCTAAAAAAAATCATTCAATTTTATTCATAAAAGTATGCAATCATTTCATCAATATTTTGTTATGACGTTGTCACGTTAAACTATCGTCCGTAAACCGACTTTACAGACAACCAATTTTTTTTTTTAATTTTTTACAACTGATGTCTGGTGCTTATTTTTAGTCATACTTCTTTAGGTGCGATATGAAAAAAAATTATGAGAGTTAATTTTTACGATGCGTGCGCAACATGCATTGAAACTTAGTGTGATAAGTCTTCAGAGCTAATTGTGGAAATTAATTTTGTCGTTTTCTTATGAACACACGCTTTACTTTGGTACATTATTAGGTTT
Organism: Bacillus rossius redtenbacheri; assembly: GCF_032445375.1. Lineage (NCBI taxonomy): Eukaryota > Metazoa > Arthropoda > Insecta > Phasmatodea > Bacillidae > Bacillus > Bacillus rossius. The sequence continues at coordinate 20,801,686 of NC_086343.1, read as the reverse complement.
TGAAATACGCAAATGAAACATCATAGTTAATAACAAGATTAGATTTAATCGAACAATGTGTAGGCATATGGAGATGTGTCACTACAATACATATGTTTCTCAGCTCGAAAATATCTTTATATCTTTTATTAAATATCTGGTAACAAAACTTGCCGTCAAATAACAAATTCAAGAAAGATATTGTGATACGAATTTGAAGGAATAAACCTTAGAACAAACAAAAAAAAAAAGTGGCCATAAAAATTAAGATTCAACATTTATTGTGATGCCGAGCCTTAAAAGTTTGTGTTCAATTCGTTGGTTTCTACAACCCTTTATTCTTCTCGGAGCAGCTTCAGCCCAGCTATGCAGCGCCATTCACGAAACCCGCGGCTCGGACAAAGGATTCCCCAACTATCCAGCCGCAGGGAATAGAAGGGCTAAGGTGCCCTAGGGGTTTTAGCCTTCAAGGTCGCTGAATTTCACGCCACAAGAATTCCATTTTCCTCCTCGACTTTAACGCAGGAAGACTTGAAAAAGAGAAGGGAAATGAAGAGGGAAATAAAAAAAAATTTCTTCCAAAGAGAGTTCCTTGGTTCCTCCGAAAAGAGTTCATTGCCCTCGACTGCAGTGCGGTGTCGACAAAGCACAGGCCACAACGGGAAAAAAAAAATTAAATAAATAAATAAATCTCAAGCTGGTAAAACAGTGTTGGCCAGTACCACTGTTTTCATTGCCATATATTATTATTTAAACTGTTATGAGGACCAGACACGCATGAGTAAATATAACTTTTTTAACAACGATTTTTTAAATATCGTATTATTCTGTAGAGCAACCAGTAAATGCAAACCGTGGCATGTTGTGTGTGTGTGTGTGTGTGTGTGTGTATATATAAAATAAACATGATATTCAAAAGTAGTGAAGAAACCCCTTTTCATCTAAGAAGAATTACCATGAAACAATATATGTATATGTATATATGCTATTTTTTTAATATTACTGTTAGTATAGCATGTCATTCATAATAATGCCATCGTTAAAAAAAAATTTAATTCTTTGCTTTTGGTGATTTTCATTACCAGCTAGCCAAGCATCCCTCCTTCATTACTTCGTGACTTATGGACATTTATTTGTTTAATTTTGGCAGTTTTATCGACGTAATTTGTTTGTGGCGAATTTATACGACACAGAATTGTCTTGCCCAGGACTCTTAGCCCAGAACTAAGAGACCTGCGAAGTTCGCGGGATAATTTGAATGAAGGCTGGACTGCATATTAGTATGGACTTGAACTGCGTTATCGTTAGCCCATCGTGGATTCAGTGACCTCCAGGATAGACTCCACGATCCTCTACAGACTTGGGCAAACGACGTGTCACGTGTCCATTGGCTGCTGACATGTGGGGCTTCTCAACTGGGTAATTTGTAACTCTATGCTTCTTACATTGAAGGTCTTTAAATTGGTACAGAATACTCCAGATTAACAGTGAACCAATAGCTAGAGACAGGAAAAATCTTTTCACTCCTTTCTGAATAGGTTAGAGTTCAAACATGTATACATTCTTACTGCTTTTTTTTTCCTATTTTTTTATATTGTATCGCAGTTTATCCGGGTGAACCCGGGCTAATGAGTGATCCTCAAACAAATAAGTATCCAATCACATAATCCCCAGTTTATACGCCTCACAGGTAAGCAGCCAGTGAACATGTGACTTCCCGCCCAGTTATACAACTGTGAATTCTAGCCTAGAATGAATTTTTTTTTCAGTCCCTACCATTTAGCTGAAGCAGCGAAAACGTGTAATTATTTTAATTGCAGGCTTTCACGAAATGAATCCGCGAATTTTTGTTTCCTGTATCTGCCCTTGAACAGGTTCGGAAGTGCTCCGAAAGGACAGTAAACCAATGACATCACAAAATGATAAGCACCTAGGAAACCGGGCGGTTGGTAAAATTGAGCAGTCAATAGACACCAATAGGTAGGGACCGGAAAAATTCGCGGATTCAATGACCTCTAGGATAGCCTCCATTATCCTCTGCACATCTCAAGTAAACACGCGTGTTCATTGGGTACTAAATTGTGAGGCGTCTACACTGGGTAGCTTGTGATTCAACGCTTCTTTGGTCGATAGTCTCTCATTGGCTCAGATAGCTCCAGTTAAACTGCGAGCCAATTGCAGAACCAGCAGAACTGTACACATGTTTGAATTTCAGCCTATCACGAAATGAATCCGCGAATTTTTCCGGTCTCTACCAATAGGTAGAGACCTGAAAAAATCGCTATTTCGATGACCTCCAGGATAGTCTACACATTCCACTGTACACTCGGGCAAATAACCCCAGTTCGTTGGCTGCTGACTTGTGAGTCGTCTCAACTGGTTCTCCCGTGATTCGTAGAGACCTGCAAAATTCGCCTATTCAATGACATCCAGGATAGACTCTACTACACTCTACAAACTCGGGCAAATGCCACCTGTTCATTGGCTGCTGACTTGTGAGTCGTCTCGACCGAGTGTATGTGATTCGACACTTCTATGAGTGAGGGTCTCTAATTGGCCCTCATTACTCCAGATTAACAGTGAACCAATTGCAGAAGCAGCGCTAAGGTATAATTATTTGAATTATAGCATATCACGAAATGAATCCGCGAATTTTGCAGGTCTCTAGTGATTCGTTACTTCTTTGGTTGAGGGTTTCTCATTGGGCCAGAGTCGCCCAGATGAACAGTGAGCCAATAGCAAAAGCAGCTTAAAGGTATAAGTGTATGAATTTCAGACAATAGCGAAATGAATATGCGAATTTTTCCGGTATCCAACAATAGGCACCGACCTGTTGGTGTACAAGATGCTTGTGGAGTTCATCCTGGTGCCTGAAAGTGAGGCGAATCTCGCAGGTCTGTACCTGGTGTGCGTCCTTCTGCCCCACGTGCCCCGTCTCTAGGAGCAGGCATTTTTCGCGAAAAGATCTTAACAATTATTAGACTGCAACAAGGTGTACTCGCACCAGAGGTTTCTTCCTTGTGATTGGCGGCCGTCTGCGAGAGAAGTCGTTGCCTTGTTCGACCGAGCCACTCGGGACGCGTTTGCTTCCCCGCTGGATTTCTATGATTGGTGTTGTAACAATCGACATGCGCCTGGAAGAAACTCACCCAATCACGAAACACAGACGGTGCTACAGTGTTTTAACTTTCATCTAGTCTCGAAATCTTTTCGCGAAATCTGCATGCCCCTATTAAAATTCGTTATCATGTTTAATGCTACAAATGACCCCGAGAAATATGAAAAGAAAGTGAAACGAAGTGTAATGGAAGGTCGTGGAAGGGGGTTCATCAGGTATTTGCAGACAGACTTATATGTGAGGACTCGTGATGGTAAAGGAGGCAAGCGCGGCTCCAGAAGGGGGGCGGTGGGGGCGATAGCCCCTCCCGAGACCAATTTTATTGATTAGTGTATATTTATATTTACTTAAATATTTAATTTCATATATGTTAAACTTTTATCTCATCAAAAGTTGCGTGGAGCTACTAAGGTTTCTGTATTTGAAACATGTAATTTGTAAATAATATTCCAAGGCCAGTATCTGACCACTTTCATTTTTTTGCAACTACGACCTTTCTTTGTGCGATAGCCCCTCCCGAAAAGTCATCCTGAAGCCGCCATTGATATGACGGGGGGGGGGGGGGGGGGGGGGGGAGTAACGCGTTGCTGTGTGGCCGTCTCTGCCTTTGATCCCAGGACTCGGGCGTGTTTCGTTGCCGTCCGCAGGGTTTGTGGGGGGAGGGGGAGGGGGTGGCGCACGGGATTGCTGTTTGAACACTGCCGTGATTGATTCCCGCGTGCGGTGGCCAGAGCGTCAGTGCGTCAGTGCGTGAGTGCGTGCTCCCCCGAGTAACGAGACGTTGAAATACGGCCGGCCATGCGGCAGATCTCACGGCCCTGCACTTCCCCTCCCCGTCCGCCATTACACTCTGCTCCCTCGCAGAGTCGTAAATCCGGCCTCGTCGCTGCTCGGCGCGGCCGTTAAAGGCTCGGCCTTTCCCGACGTGTTGGATGTTTTTTTTTTTTTTGTCTTGTGCTTGGCTTGTTTGGGATTTTTATGTAGACGCATGTCGAATGCGGACTTAAATTTTTTTTTTAAGTTGCGTGCATCGCTCGAGTCAGTGGTGATTGCAAAGGGGGAGAGGGGAGGGTGCTGTTTGTACGATATATAGGGGCATGCAGATTTCGCGAAAAAGATTTCGAGACTAGATGGAAGTTAAAAACACTGTGGCACCGTCTGTGTTTCGTGATTGGGTGAGTTTCTCTCCCGGGTACATGTCGATTTGTTACAACACCAATCACAGTGATTCAGTGCGGGAACAAACGCGTCCTGAGTGGCTCGGTCGAACAAGGCAACGACTTCTCTCGCAGACGGCCGCCAATCACAAGGAAGAAACCACTGGTGCGGGTATACCTTGTTGCAATCTAACAAGAGTTCAGAGCTTTTCGCGAATAATGCCTGCCTCTTAACGATATAACCCCTCCCCCCCTCCCCCGAAATATAAAAAAAAAATCAGTGAATACAGTATGTTACTGTGGGAGAAGCCATTGTCATAACCCTCCCGTCACCGCTACATTATTTTATTTTGACACTTGACACCTAGATTCGGATTCGAGGGATATTCGATGTTATCTCTGGTATCTTTACGATCTCAGGTAGTGTTCACCTGACACGTGTAGGCCTACGTCCAAATGACAGCAAAAAAAAAATATAATACACGTAATGCACAATTGTTTTGATTGTGTTACGCTGGACTTTATTGTTCAACTTAAGTATAAGCAGGTCTATAAATAATTATAATTGCGCAATGCAAATAGTTATATTTCAAATAAATATATCTACATTATAAAATTACAGGCAAGAACAAAACTATAATTTTTATTTGGAATCGGCAGCTTTTGATTCTCGCGGTTAATCGCTCTCGCAGAGATTAAGTTTAGGACATATATACTATGTTATTTTTTCCTGAGCCTCCTCCTAAAACCGAAAAAGTAGGAATGCAAAATTTAAATGAAAGCATAGTAAAATGAAACACGGGTCTCCAATGGCCTGTTTTCCACGACGTATTGGTATATTTCAGCTACACGGAATAAAATACATGGACTAAATATTCTAAAACTACTCAGTCAAATTTTTTCCCCCCTGCTGTAGTGTAATTTGGTTCGTGTTTACCATTTGCACCATGGCTGACCGGAGCTAATAATTGTCAGATGGCATGCTGTGACGTATTAAATGGCATTTTCTACCTCATCATCGCTACATCGCAACACCCAAAAACATTGAGGAAATAGTACATGACGAAGTCTTATGAAGTAAAATAGGTAAGAATTAGAATTTCCGTCGTTGAACACAGTGAATGCCATAACGTACAGTGTCCATGCACACTTTTTTTTGTAAATGGAACAGAAATATTCGTGTAAAACTACAGATATTTGTAAATTTGTACATTTACATGCAAACAACTGTATCACTATAAAATAGTGTTCGCAGTTACATTCTTCGGATTCTTACCCGGGGCATTTATGTTTTGTGTTGTCCCAGTACCTCCAATAAAAGTTATTTGTAAACCGTTCCTTGGAATAGCTTTTCAGTATTAACTGCGCAAATAAAAAGAATAATGAAACATCAGTTGAAATATAAAATTATGCATCAATTTTCGTAAGAAATACTCAGTATTGTCTTAAAAAACGTATTTCATACATGCAAAAAAAAATAAACATGGCCATGTGTTGTTCGAAGTTACGATATATTTCTTGTGGTATTAACAAACCTTTTTTTTTCCCCTTGGCAAATGTTTCAAAGTAATCTTTTGTAAAAGTACGGAAAATGTTTTTTTTTTTCTGTGTGGCCCACTCCTTTGTTTTAACGCTATCTAGCCCTGGCCACTCTCGTCTTGTTTTATGTTCCTGAAAATGGTCCGCCAGTTTTACGATACGGCGTTTATGTCAGGAACCTAACTCATGCCTAATCACAGGTACCAAGCGTGGCCTGGGCTAGCCGTGGCTTGTGGGAGACGTCGGTGGATTTGCGGTTGGTCGGCGTTTTCAAAAAAAAAAAAAAGGACAGGCGGTTGCTCTTGTTATAGCCTCGCGGTCCGTCTTGCGTGTTTATTTTGCCATATTTCTCCTTTATGAGTTCCCTCATTAGCCGCTTTGATTCCACGTAGTCGTTAGTCCCTGGAGAAAAGACAAAATTATATTTATTTTGAATGGCCTGCAAACTCTATAGCAGGGTGCCGAGCGTCCAGAAAAAAAAGAAGTAAAAGTATGTCATTGTCAGGGAATTTTCGATATATTCTGTTAAATATTTTAACAGCTTAAGTTCCAAAACAATTGTACTGGTAGTAATTACTAGGTACCTGTTCGTGTGTTCTCCATGAGAGATGAAAAATTGTGCTAAATGTTGGTTTACTTTCAAGTGTTTAGTTTTTTGGTTTTTGGATAGTTAAGTATATGGTTTTCCAAAGCTGTGATTGAAAGAGGAAGTGGTGCAAAAATTAAACATATTAATATTTTATTTTAAATCAAACAGTTTATACAAGGAAATAATTTTGTGATAGGTTATGTTTGATGTGAAACCAACAAAAAGTATCCAGAACAAAATCAGTCTATAAGAAGCCATCCTTAGGTCAGAAGTATATTTCGACGATTGTAATTACGTAGTTGTGATAAACGTATTTAAGGATGATTGAACTATTAAATACGTGTTCTACAAAAATCTACTGAAGAATTTCAATATTATGTTTCATGAATAATTGTAATAACATAATGGAACATTTGAATCAACGCATGAATTTGTTAGAAGACCAGAATATAGGTAGCTTTGATAGCGTAGTTCACAGCAAGAGACGATATAACTACTATCCTACAAGTGAACTAAATGCAATACAACTAGAACATTAAGATTAGTGGTGTTGTTTAGAAGAATAACTACAACATCAAGACATTCAGCACGTTAGTTAAGGACGAGTCCACAACTTCGACCGTAGGAAGGAAAGAAGGAAGAAAGGAAGAAAGGAAAGAAGGAAGTAGTTAGAAAGAAGGAAGGAAAGAAGGAAGTAGTTGGAATGAAGGATGGTAGGAAGGAAGGAAAGAAGGAAGTAGTTGGAAATAAGGAATGAAGGAAGGAAGCGCCATCTTGTGACCATCCCGAGAGCCATCTACAGCTGAATCCAACCTTTGACCTCGTTCGTCGAGTCACCAGCCGAAAATACAGAAACCGGAATAAGTTCGCAGTGCGTAACGAGTACTAATTGCCGCTGGAAGCTGTACGATGCATCGATTATTCTTCAGGAGCGTTGAATAGTTCTGTTCGGTATCACAACGCACTTGAATTTCTTGAACAGATTACGTATTTTTTATCATCGCTTCTATTATTGTATGTTTTATTGTATATTTGGAATAGCTAATGCAGTTTTTTAATTGTAAGAATTTGTATCGCCATAACTTCCCCGCGTATTAAGACTTCAAATCTTTATATATATATTTCTTGTGTGCGTGTGTATGTCACTGAACTCCTCCTAGACGGCTGGACCGATTTTGATGAAATTTTTTTGTGTGAGTTCACGGGGATTCGAGGATGGTTTAGATTCACAATTGGATATTTTATCTCGATTCTGAGTTAAGAAAAAACTAAAAAAAACACGCTTTAAAAGCAAAAAAAAAAATAATAGGTCATAGACATACAAATAGTGAGTTAGTGTCATTTCTCTATGTCTGACACACGATCATACACATAGTAAGGTCTGGCAAATTAATATTTTTCTCCTTGGTGAGACCAATCCGCTTAGAGGCGCTAATAACAGTTTTGTTCTTATCTTCGCCAATAGATAGAGGTGCCTTGAATTTTAAACGCACCATCGTTTGATGCGTTTGTCATATCTTTAATTTTCGTTTGTGCCGTATGCGTTCCTATACGATGCATCCGATTGCGATGAAATTTCGGTGATTTGTTATGCGCATGCCCATGAAGGTTACTGTGACGGTATAACTATTTTTCAATAGTTGAAGCACGAATCGTGTCAAAAAATGTGTTTATTTCATTTTATATAGCGGCACTTCGTCTGTTTTTGTTGTATAAGTGCGCACGCATGACACAATTTATTTAAATATAAAAGAGAGACAGAGATAGAGTGATATATAGATATATAGAGTGAGATAGCGACGGAGAGATAAGTTGAGATAGAGCGAGGTATAGAGAATGAAATGGGTTAGATAAAGAGATATACCTATAGATGTATAGAACTATATAGAGACTTATATATAGAAGTTATAGAGATAGTGGGAAGTATTTATGTAGATATAAAGATATAAATATATATAGAGAGATGGATCGATGATTTTTATATGTGGAACTACTTCAAACATTTTACAAAACAAAACTGAATGATGCATTGCAATGCAGGCCGAGAATTAGCTATATAATGGAATCTTTTCAATATTAGCAATCTCTTATTATTCAGCTTTTTTCTATATTGCTTTATAAAGTCTAAATTACATACAGACCAGGTAAATAACTATAAACTGGCAGAACAACGTTTGTCGGGATCTGAAAGTGATATAAATTAATTTTCACACTTGACATTGAAATTAAGAAGACAATTACTAACTACACCCTGTGTTCAGCCCGGGCAACGCCGGGTATTGCAGCTAGTCAATGTATAAAATTATTGATTGCTCAAGAAGGGTAATCGTAACTGTTATTACTTCAGTTTTGCGGGCTTCGATACTGGGGACAATCTGGGAAATGGGGTACGAAAACCACCTGTTATGTGGATTAAATTTATCACTTGGCGAAAATATTTCATCCCGACAATTGCCACAGCCAATGGGGCGAAAAGGGGAGGGGGGTTGTACGCATCAGACACGCAATATTTTCTCGGCATCCCGATGTAACTTTTGCATGCCGGGAATTCGTGCCACACCGTGGCTAAGTTATGTCCAAACCCCCCCCCCCCCCCCATCACCGACCCTTCGTCACCCTGATGAACATTCCTGTTGAACCATTTGTAACCAGCCATGGATGGTAAAATGTTGAACTAACGGCGTGTGCGAGTTATTTAAACTTCAGACTTAATTGTCTTCCACGTTTTGGCGAACTGTGAGCTATCGCAGCCGTATATACCCTTTGCGAACCTTTTTTTGTTTATTCCCACTGGACGATAGAAGTTAATTATTTCTTTATTTACATACACCCGGTATAGGCTTTCTTGGCAATGACACATGTATTTGTAAAACAGATCATGCAATCTTTTCCCGCACAAATCACAATTTGCACTGTTTTCATTTAGATATTACTTATTTTTAGTTTACTATATTACGAGATTGATTGATGAGACGGGAAAATAATGTTAGGCTGGGAAGGGAAAACAGAGAAAAAAATCAAGGAAATTTTCTAGTGGGACAGTGTGGAAAACCTGGTATTTTGATCGTTTCAAATTACCTGGTGACGTAAAACCAAAACGGATAAATATAATGTCCTGTTGGCACTTGTAACTCGTGTTTTTGTTTGGTGTGTTGACTAACCAGGTTGAATTAGCGTTTCTTGTGGTCATGATGTATAGCTGATGGCCATAAGACGCCGAATTCAACTCCCTGCCGTCTGTTGCCTGGTGTATGCTCAAACGCCGACCCTTTAGTCTTCCTCGGAACAGCAGCACATGTAGGTTTGTATTCTCATATTCCTTTTTCAATCCATCATTCATTCCATTTATCTTGCCAGCCACAATGCAGCACAGCACCCGTTCCTATCCATTCTGTAGTAGATTTTGCCAGCACAGTCCTCGTGTATTCCATATTTCTCCAAATCTGCGTTTCGAAAACATAGGTATATCGTTGTGTAGTTTTGAAGAAAAAAATGGTAAGCCTTTTTAAAGCATACAAATGCTGAGGATTTTTAAAGGCTGGGTAAAATTTAATTTTTTTTTCTGAAATAAATTAAACCATAACACATAGTAGCCATTAAAATTGACTTTAAACTTAAAAAGTTCCAGTTTTAAATACAATTTAATTCTTCTTATCCATACTGCACGAAAACGTTAAAAATGCCGTTGCCAGCTAATTGTTCAAAAAGTATGGACACAGGGAAAACTCTGGGCACTTACATGCGGGATGCAAAAATATCCATGCATTAATATCAAGCAGGTTGGTTACAGGAAACAGAAGGATGGTTCCGGAAGAAGAGTTGGAACGAGTAGGAATGAACTACTGAGCAATGGGCGGGAGCTTGGACATTGGGTGGCACAGGTTGTTGTCGTTTCCCGCCAGATATTAAATGAATATGTCTGCTAATTATGTAAATATTAAGCTTATTGGTGTTCCTGCAACAAACTATAACATTAATTTGTTATACACAAGAAGATATGTTATTTTGTGTGGTATATGTAATATTATGTTGCGTTTTGTATATAGTGTGTTTATACTGGGTTATTCACTTTTTGAACATGTGTTTTTTTTTTGTATAGGATTGATGTACTTGGTTATTCACATAATCCATTGTATTCAAAATAGTTATCACATTAAAAAAACGTGTTTTTAATATGCTGTACATGCGTAGTTTGTTTGATTCTTTATACTGAAACTGTGTTAAATGCCAAAACATTGTAAAATATCGTACTCCTTTGTAATTAATTCATGGATTTAAAAAAATATATATATATATATTGTCCTCCGTTTTAGTGAAATGTCCTCCTTTTGCGAGATGAATGTCCTCCTTTTTTATTATCAGTGTCTGGTAACCCTGTTCGGGGGCGACTTTTTTTGTCGTGTCCCGCCAGGCAGCCAGCCAGCCATGTGGCGGGCGAGCTAGAGCTAGGTATCGGCCGACCACCCTGGCGGTGCGTGCTGCGACCAGCGCCGGCGAAGAGGCGGACAATCCGCGGAGGGCCAAGGTCTTAGCCGGGCAAGGCCGCGACCCGGGGCGGGCTATTGCGGCCCGTCATCCCGGGCTGTTGTCGCAACAGACTCTCTCTGCCGCGTGGCGTGACGCGGTGGCGTGAGCCTGTCCGGCGCGGAACGTAACAACAGCAAAAAACCAGTAGCGACGGATGTCCCGTTACGCACATTGTCCCGTTACTATGTGTCCCGTTACGCTCATTGTACGCTTGCGCCGCATCCATCTCTCTTCCACTCGATTGGAACAACCATCGATTTGACTTTTTTTTCGAGGCACGTTAAACTTGAAACACTCCCATTCGTTTCCTACTTTTCCTATCATCGTCCTATCCTTAAACAGATTAACACAGATTGGAAGAAGTTAAATAGCAAACATGTATAAAAGTTATAGTTGAAATAATCTCTTCGTTCAAAGTAATAAACATATTTGAATTAATGAGTGCAAATAAATAAAAGTAAATGTATCAATTAAATTGTAGATTTCATTTCACTCCTTGGTAGCCATACAAAATAGTGATAATTCAATAAAAATGTTTCAATTTTATTCATACAATTATGCAATCATTTCATCAATGTTTTGTTATGACGTTGTCACGTTAAACTATCGTCCGTAAACAGACTTTACAGACAACCAATTTTTTTATTTAACGCCATGACTAGGGGAAGGCATTTTTCGCGAATAAATCTGAACGCCTAAGGTACACCCGCATCAGCGGTTTCTTCCTTGTGATTGGCCGACGTCTGCGATAAAAGTCGTTGCCTTGTTTGACCGAGCCACTCGGGACGCGTTTGCTTCCGCGCTGAATCATTGTGATTTGGTGTTGTAACAATCGACATGCGCCTGGAAGAAATCCACCCAATCACGAAACACAGACGATGCTACAGTGTTTTATGACTAATCTCGGAATTGTTTTTCGCGAAATGTGCATGGCCCTAGCCCATGACTAGAGACCGGAAAAATTCGCGTTTTCATTTACGTTTTAGGATTGACTCTATAAACACCTCTGAATACTCTGAGAAATGTCATCTGTTCATTGGCTGCAGATTTGTGAGACGTCTCAACTTGGTAGTCTCTGGATTGATACTTCTTGGTTGTGGGTCTGTCACTGCTCAAGAGTCCTTCCCATAACACTGATAACGAATAGCTAGGTCCATGCATATTTCGAGAAAAGATTCCGAGAAAAGTTATAAGTTAAAACATTGTAGCACCGTCTGTGTTTCGTGATTGGGTGAGTTTCTCTCAGGTACCATGTGTACTGTCAGAACACCAATCACATCAATTCAGTGGGGAAGCAAACGCCTCCTGAGTGGCTCGGTCAAAAAAGGCAATGACTTGTCTCGCAGCCGGACGCCAATCACAAGGAAGAAACCTCTGGTGCGGGTATACCTTGTTGCAGTCTAATAGGCGTTCAGATTTATTCGCGAAAAATGCCTGCCCCTACGAATAGCAAAAACTGCACAGAGGAGAAGTTGTTTGAATTCTAGCCCAATCCGAAATGAATCCGAAAATTCTTCCTGTCTCTAACTATGACTATTTCATGTTTCGTTTTTTCGAAGGTGTTGACAAATTTTCCAGACAGTGGTTGTTTATGTATTTCTGTTGTTTTTATTTCGCGTTTGTTTTTCCTCGTGGTTTTAAATACATTCATAATAAATTTTACAACAAGCCTTTACAACCAAACAAGTCCTGATTTATTGTTTTGTTTTTTAACTTAATGGCAAATTTTTATGTCCGAGCACGTACTGGGAACATGAACTCATGTGGTGTACAGCTTTGATTAACAGCCTTCGTTGTAAAAACTGTTTGTCTTTGGCATAGCATTCATAAATCAACCACATAATTTCATGAAGTACGTGCTGCTAGGCCTAACATAAAAATTTGCCTTGAAGTTCGTAAAAAAAACATTAAATAAGTTGTTTAGCAGGGGCAAAACATTTTACAAACAATTGAAAATGCTTATATTATGAATTTATTTAAAATAATGGGTAATAATGAAATAGTAGAAACAAAATAATTTTAGATGTCAACCCCTCAAATGGCGTCGTTTACAATACATTGACAAATAAATTGAAATAAAAAAAATGTAATAAGTTGTAATCTGAAAGCCATCATTTTTCTAATTGCATAATTTGTATAAATATTTCTGCAAACTGGACTAGACGTAAATGTTGTATAACCAGCTGCGGAAACACGGTAATGATCTTACAGTGAGTTATTACAACGAAACTGTGGCAAAAAAAAAATCATTATAAATATTTTTTTTTCACCCTTAACTAAAAGATGACAAAAGTGTAGACTATAAGGAGCAAAATAAAAAGATACGAGGATTGATTGCAAAGTAATGCCTACATTGCCATAGTGTTTTTTTTTTTTTTTTAATTATTTGCTACCCGATTTTTCGCAATTTTTGTTGTCCTGTGTAACGCATTATACACTCTCGACATGGTCCACTGTCCTTCTCGAAGGGTCTCTAGTTTATTTTGCAGTTGATGCAACTGACCGATTGACTTATTTATGTACTCGGGTTTTTTTTCTTCTAATTTTTCCTGGAATTTTAGTGGAGATTTTTTCATTTTTATAAACCTGTTGTGTACTCTATCATGTAAATTGTTTAAGCTCGAAAAAAAACTGAGATGGTTGGGGCGTGCAATTTTTGGTGCTGTTGTGTGTTCATTGTAACCATGTAACCAGTGAAGATAATAAATAATTAGGGCCATGCAAATTTCGCGAAAAGATTCCAAGACTAGCTAAAAGTTAAAACACTGTAGCATCGTCTGTGGTTCATGATTGGGCGAGTTTCTTCCAGGCGCATAGGTATCTACTGTCAGGACACCAATCACAGTAATTCAGCGCGAAAGCAAACGCGTCCAGAGTGTCTCGGTCCAACAAGGCAACGACTTCTCTCGCAGACGGTCGTCAATCACAAGGAATAAACATATGGTGAGGGTATATACCGTGTTCCAGTCTAATAGGCGTTCAGATTTATTCGCAAATATGCCTGCCCCTACCCGTGAGAGAGGGCCTCGATGGTGATTGGTTGTCCACACAGGGCTTGACTGGCCGTCACAGTGAAAGTGAGTGCCCCTGTATATTTTATCGTGTATTATAATCCTGTGTGCTATGATATACTTAGTATATCCATTCGTGTCATATTCTGCAAGAAGACAATGAAGGCATGTGGCATTACAGCTGTGTGCGTGTATAGTGTTTATGTATAGTATTTACTCATATTGTTTTTGACGTGACGTCTAATAAATCTATGAACACCGGCTGCACGCACGAAAAAGTGTCCCATTACGCACATTGTTCCGTTACGCTGTGTCCCGTTACGCACATTGTTTCGTTACGCTGTGTCCCGTTACGCTCATTGTACGCTTGCGCCGCATCTATCTCTCTTCCACTCGATTGGCCTATGCGTCCGAGGAGAAAAAAGACAGTGGCAACACACAACTTACATTTACACGTGAACTGTTTCGTCGACTATTTATAAAGTGAAGTGATTAGTTGCTTATTACAACAACAATGTCGGCAATAAAGGTTAATTATCCTAGCATTTTAAAAATCTGATTACTAGTATAATTTCAAGTATTTATTCTTTTATTATTAAAATTAAAATGATTCAATTTTATTCATAAAAGTATGCAATCATATCATCAATGTTTTGTTATGACGTTGTCACGTTAAACTATCGTCCGTAAACCGACTTTACAGACACCCAATTTTTTTTCTGTATTTCTGTAATCTATTTCCGCTAAATAAAAAGCATTTATAAAACCAAAAACCAAACCCTGAAGCGGGTGTCCCGTTACAGGTCGTTATTCCACATTCACGTTTAACGCGGTTGAGTGGCCAAACAGCAACTTTTTTTTTTTTTTGCATTCTTAACTGGCAAAGTTTAATTTTTCAACAATTTTTACGCACTGTGGATATGAATAACCGAATTGGGGAGGGGGGGAAATGAACATTTTTGGGTTTGTTGGCAATGCCGTTGGCTAGTCTGTGGTATGATTTGAATTTCTTTCAGAAATATATTGCACAATCTTTCAAAGATAACAGAAATATATTATTTAATTTTTTTTTAACCTTTTAGAGTCATAAAAATTCTGAGGATATTAAAGCGCTAGGAAAATTTGAATTATTTTCTTGAAAGAATACAACCCGTATCACATACTTAGTAGCCAGAAAATTTGACTTTAAACCTAAAAAGAAAAGTTGCAGTTTTCTTATAGCCTATTATATTTTTTTTACCCATACGGCACAGAACGTTAAAAATTTCCAGCTAATTATGCTTTTTTTTTAAGTCTAGCCACTGAAAAAGTCGCGAGTTTAACCTTGTGGCACGTAATTACAAAATAATTTCCTGGAACGTAGCGTACACCCATAAGGTGCTCTTTCATCTTCAGGAAGAGGATAGTGTGTCAAAGTGCTAGGTCGGTTTTTTTGGACTCGTGTGGTCGTGCTGATGGGACACGTGTGGTTTACAGGTACAACAGAAATTTGGGAAATCGGGTGAGAAAAAAAATTAATGCCGTGGAGGCATTACTTTTAAACCAAGCCTCGTAACAACGGGCGGTAATCTGCAATGCGCGAACAGTGAAGCATCCGTGGGAACTGCGATGAAACGAAAATGAAGACTTAAAAATTCCAGCGCAATAATCGAGCTTGGAGAATGAAGCCAAACTGTGACCGTGACAGATTTCCCTGTTAGAAACTTTTTTTTTCCCGGAAAGCTGGGCTGGTGATTTTTTGGTAATTACTTATATTATTTTTCGTTTATTATTTTTAAGGTTATGTTTACTAAATTCATCTGTGAAATATCTGAAATGTGTTCGCACCCGGTGTTTTTTTTTTCCAACCGATTGTAAAATATGAATTGAACACATATTTCTCTCAGACACGTCGAGAGGTAGAAAACTTTGTAAAACATCGATGGCTGTTGTGTAGACCTATTCGATACGTTATGAAATGGCTTATATTTTTGTTGTGTTGTTCGGGTGAGAAAAAATCGCGTGTTCACGACAGTGGCGTAGCCAGGATTTGTGTATGGGGGGTTTAAGAAGCATGCCGCCCCCACCCCCTGTATTAAAGCGGGGGGTCCGGGGGTCCTCCCCAGGGAAAATTTGGATTTTAAGGTGTAAAATAGTGCTATTTTAGCAGTTTTCGGTACTTAAATTAAAATATTGTAATGGTAAAATTTTTATTAATTTTAATATGAAATTTGTTTGAGTGATGAATAAGAAATTAATTAAAGATTTGGTGCAGAGGGGGGGGGGGGGTTTTAACCCCTAAAACCCCCCCCCCTGGCTACGCCCCTGGTTCACGATTCCGCGACGTGTGCTTGTCGCGTCGCGTTGCGTTGTTCGCGTCGCTCCGCCATCGCTCACCGCCCGACGCGACCGTCCCTGGAATCAGTGCACGGGGTGTTTAACGGTGTGTGCGGGCGATCCTTCCCCTCCCCCCCCCTGTCCCGGGTGGGGTGTTTTAATCGGGGGGGGGGGGGGGGCGGGTGCGGTCTGGCGGGATCCCTCGACCTTTACCGGGTGGGGTGTGACATCAAAGAGGTCCTGAGGGAGAAGGGGGGATAGGGAATTGAACCACCCCTCTCTCTCTCTCCCTTACACTTGGTTGACCCCTGGGTCCAGACCCTGTCTCTCCCCCCCCCCCCCTTCTGCAACTCGAGCATTCCCCGGGTGCAGCTGGCTGCCTCTCTTCCCCCGGTGAGGCAGGGCACAGGCTACGCTGTCCGCTTCCCCCCCCCCCCCCCAAGCAATGCCCAGGCCTGCCCTATTTGACCCCGCGCGCTCACGTTGGTCCAACCCGGCCAGCGAGGGGCGCGTAAGTCATGGCTAGAGACCCGTAAAATTCGCGGGTTCATGTCGTGTTACGCTAAAATTCAAATAATTATACCTTAGTGCTGCTTCTGTCATTGGTTCACTGTTAATCTGGAGGACTGAGGGCCAATTAGAGACCCTCACTCATAGAAGTGTCGACTCACAGGTTACCCAGTCGAGACGACTCACGAGTCAGCAGCCAATGAACAGTTGGCATTTGCCCGAGTGTGTAGAGGATATTGGAGTCTATCCTGGAGGTCATTGAACCCGCGAATTTTCCGGGTCTCTAACTATGCTACAGTGTTTTAACTCATAACTAATCTTGGAATCATTTCGCGAAATATGCATGGCCCTAATCACAGCCAAAAAAAAAAAATGTTTGGTTTTGAGAGCATGAGTGGCGGAACTTGGCACGCGAAGAGTCGGGCGGGAAGGTCGCGGGTTCAGTGCCCCGGGAAAGCCGGACCTCCGGCTCCTGTGTCGCTCGCCCATTGGCCGCGCGCAGTGTCACGCTCGGCTGGGCCGGCACGTGATTGGCGGACAACCTCCCGGCGGCGATCGCCGGCACTCGCGTGATCGTGCAAAACGTTCCTAGTCCCGGAGGTTTAGGTGAGGTCCGTGGATTTTTTTTGACGTGAATACGTCTTTATTAAAATTTCTTCCACAGTGGGAGGCAATTAAAAAAAAAAACGAATGGCAACAAAATCGGGGGATACAGTTTGGTGTTGCAGCTACATATCTATAGGGTCCGGAAAAATTCGCGGGTCATCATTGGCTGCTGTCTTGTGAGACGTCCCAACGTTGCAGCCTGTGATTCGATAAAGTTTTGGTTGGGTATTTCTCATTGGCCCAGAGTCATCCAGGTGAATTGTGATCCAATAGCAGTGGCAACACTGAGGTATAACTATTTGTGTTTTAGCCTATCGCGAAATTAATTCGCTAATTTTTCCGGTCTCTACATGTATATCATCTCCATCCAATGGATAGCTAAAGGATCAAAGAATTCGTTACGCTAAGTGAGGACTGTGACGCATCGCGCGCGGTGGAGGGGGGAAACGCCGCCATCTTGAGGTCATTTTTGCTGCGTTTCCGAGATTTTCATTTATTTTAACTTTTGACTTCGGAGAAGCTACGACGTTCGTTTGAGTTAGAATCGTCAGTTCTCGTCGATATCTATCGATTGCATATATAAAACATTAGTGTTAAATAGTTACAGTGAATATATACATACATAAAGTAGCTTATTTTATATTTTGTATAGAAAATATTACCTTTTACGTACACGTATTCACGTACAACGCACGGCCGTGTCCATGACAAAGCCACACCCCCTTTTTTTCTTCCTTCCCAGACCAACTTTGTGTTAAAACCGAGTACCGTCTGTGTTTCGTGGTTGGCCATGTTTATTTCAGGTGCGTGTCTGCTTTCGGCACGAAGCAAACGCGTCCTTGAGTGGCCTCGTTCGAATGGGGCAGTTTCTTACCTCGCAGACGCCCGCCAGGCACAAGGAAACAGTCCCTGGCGCATGCATTCCTAATTGCAGTCCAATTAGCGGTCAGAGTATTTCGCGAAAAAATAAAAAATACTAAATAACTATAGGTGGTCCAGTTGAATCCCCACCGGATTTTCAGATGTATAAAAATAAATTAATTAATTAAGACCTGCAGAATTTGCTTTGTTTTCTGGCACCAGGATAACCTTCACACACTTGTACAAAAATTATCTGTGTCATTTTTCGGGAAAAAAATCTGAACGCCTATCAGACTGCAATAAGGTATACCCCCACCAGAGGTTTCTTCCTTGTGACTGGCGGCCGTCTGCGAGAGAAGTCGTTGCCTCAGGACGCGTTTGCTTCCGCACTGAATTACTGTGATTTTTAGAGGCAGGCATTTTTCGCGAATAAGTCTGAACGCCTATTAGACCGCAACAAGGCATACCCCCACCAGAGGTTTCTTCCTTGTGATTGGCCGCCGTGTGCGAGAGAAGTCGTTGCCTTGTTTGACCGAGTCACTCAGGACGCGTTTGCTTCCCAACTGAATTACTGCGATTGGTGTGCCGACAGTAGACATGGTACCGGAGAGAAACTCGCCCAATCACGAAACACGGGCGATGCTACATTGTTTTAACTTATAACTAATCTCGGAATCTTTTCGCGAAATTTGCAGGGCCCTAGTGATTGTTGTTGTAACAATCTAAATGCACCTGAAAGAACTTCACCCAATTACGAAAACACAGACGATGCTACAATTTTTTAACTCTCAGCTAGTCTCGGAATCTTTTCGCGAAATATGCATGCCCCTATCTAGTGTCGATTAACTTCCGGCCGGATCGCATGTGATTGGGTCATTTGAATTTTGTAACGTCTTTTTTGGTTCCTCTGCCTTAAGGGCGTGGGTCAAAACTACCTATAGTTCGTTGATGTCCAGAAATTTCGCGGATTCGTTTGCTGTCGGGCTAAAATTGAAAGGTCTATCTATGAGGTACCCTCATATGCTTCCCTTTTGACTGATCTCTTATGCCTTCTTTTCTTTGGGTCTTTTTGATTCGGGTCTCTCTACTGCTAGCTGGTAGTTGACTGACCCACAGTCGTATAGAGGACTGGGGGAACAATTACGAACCTACGTTCAAAGACAATGCTAATGTAAATGGTTTGCAGTCGTAACTGGTGGGAAAAGGAATCCGTGCAATTACCGGATCTCTGTCCATTGACGAGTTTGAGTGTATAATGGTATGCATAACATCTTATTTCCAAATATTACACGTCTCTTCTAATATGTAATGACGGTTTTATTTGGGGATGACGTTCTGTGGCAAAATATTAACAAAACCCATTATGTGATTGGAACACTTGGGGTGTAACTTATTCTGCCAAAAACACATCATGTACTGAAACACCTGCAAAATTCGTTTTAAACTTAATTTGGTGACAAATGGCCCTTGTAATTGGATCACGTGTTATTTGACGCTCCCTGAAGGACTAGAAGCCAATGAAAGTAACTATAAAAACATGTGACCTAAACATGGACGACCAGGAGAGAAGGAAAAATGTGGCAGAAGCCAATGAAACTGAGATATCTACTTGATTTGCACATTTTTGTGAATTCTACCTTGGCAGCAAATCGTGTGTGTCTCTTTATCAGTAATACTGTGACCACAATCTCATTGGCCCACTCAAGGTGTTGCAAAAAACGTACAAAATGTTTTCAAGTCTAAAAGCAATCAAATTTTCGCTCGAAGGTGCAAATTACCCTGATTAATTATTCTTTAGAAATTTATTAGGTTGGTACCAGTCCTTATGTGGGAACTATGCACACACTTGTAACCCTACTTCAGAAGAAAAATATTTAGTGAAAATTACTAGTTGCAAGACTTTCTGTATTGCTGATGTTACACAGTTGACAATGTGTGATGTCTGCCAGAGGCTTATACAAAGAAAATAAAAATGATAAGGGGGTAACGGTAATATATAGAGACCGGAAGAATTCGCGTATTCATTTCGTGGTAGGCTAAAATTGAAACCATTTTACCTCCGGGGAGTTTATCCTCAAGTTAATTGAAACGGTTAATTTTTCAGGTCTCTACTAATATATCGTTCCCGAAATTCGGAATGAAATAAGCAAAATAATGTTACCATCAAATTCACAGCACTGAGAATATATTAATAATAAATTACGGGGACATGAATGTTAATAAGGTGTACCTAAGTACTAAACACGAACACTGTAAATACTGAATTGTCAAAACAACTGTAATTCAGTGGAAAAGTTTTAACAGGCTCACGGTAAAATGTTTGTGGAATTTAATCAGTTAATTTTAACAGTTAGGTATTTAGAGAGTAAAACTATATGTAGAGACCGGAAAAATTCGCGGATTCATTTCGCGATATGCTGGAATGCAAATAATTGTACTTTTATGCAACTTCTGGTATTAGTTCACTGTTTACTTGGAGGACTTGTACACTTTAAATAGCTACAAATTAGAATTTTAAAAAACCTGACTGAAATTCATTTGAAAAATGATCCATCTGAAACCGTAGTGCTAATAACTTCAGTGTCTGAATTGCGCTAATTTATTCGTAAGTTACAGTGAGTTCCTCAACATTAGTCATTGCAGGGTGTCCAGGAAAACCAACAAATACAATTTCCTGACTTTTCCCGGACGTTAGTAAATATTTTACTGCCCAAAACACGTGATATCTCCATATAAAACAGTCAAAATAAATTGTTGCTCTACTCCCTTGCGTTGCCATAGTCATTACAATGTACTTGCGGATTCTTCAATGTCGTGAGATGTTAGTTTTCGGGAAAAGTATTTTTGAGAAAGTTTTGTGCGAAACCGGAAAATTTTGCAGTTGATAATGATTTCAGACAAACCAAATGAATATTATCTATTTTTCATTGAAACATAACCAAATGGATATGTTTGTTTTTTTTCCTCTTTATAACCTAATGGATCACATAACATTTGAGTGTTTGGTAGGACCCGTGATACCCACTACCAATTGACAAGAGAAAAAAATTGTTGCTTAAACAGTATGTACCAATTGCAGAACAACAATTTTGTATAACACATATCAACCCCTAAATTATATAAATCTATGTTGGTAATGGGATGAAGGGGGGGGGGAGGAAATTTGTCCCTACTCATATCTCTTAGTCTTGACACACCATGGAAGGAATTCAGCCTCGTGTGCCTAAAAAAAAAGTTTAAAATGCTCAAAAATACTTTACATACTAGCATTGCGGCATGCAAAAACTCGTAATGGATTGAATGGATTAACGAAACTTGATCAGTAACATTAACTTTTTTTGCGAAAAGATTCCGAGACAGCTGTGCGTTGAAACATCGCAGCATCGTCCGTGTTGCGTGATTGGTTGGGTTCCTCTCAGTTCTTTGTCGGCACACGAATCGCGCAGAAGTGTCTTGCCGAAGCAAAACTAGTCCTGATTGGCCTGGACGCAGGTGGCAATGGCTTCTCATGCAGACGGCCGCCAATCACGAAGGAAAAAATGCTGGCGCGGGCATGCGACATATTTTCAGTCAAACGATCGCTCAGATTGTTCCGCTAAAAGTGCATGCCTTTATGGATCAGTGTGGTATAACAGTTTTATTTAAAATTTCCCCTGATCTGACATATGTTTCCGCCGACTATTCGTTGAGAATTTTTTCCTTCAGAAATGTAACATTATTTCTCCCTGATAACCGGACACTCTAAGCGTTGGTATCCAGATGATTCCTCTTATCTGTCAGTCGCCAGACGCCTGAGAGCTGGGAGCTTCAGCGGGAAGCATTTCGCCCATTGTAATGACTTATTCAGGTTCAGAGAGAAGGGTGTGTGTGTGTGTGTGTGTGTGTGTGGCACCCAAAGCGCGCGCACTCTTTTTAGCGCGCCTCGTGAATCGATAATCACCTCGGAACTAAGGGTGAGAGGGTGTGTGGGGGGGGGGAATGGGGGACTACCGAACTCATCCTGCCTACAAGTAAATGGCGGGCTACAACCTCCCTTCCCCCCCCCTCCCTCCCTTTTTTTCGCGCGTAATGCGATGTCGGATGCAGAACTGCTTTTTTTTTTATTGGTCGATGGCGCTAGCTGGGGATAGAGAAGTGCGCAAAGTAGGGGAGATGCCACTGCAGGGACGTGCGAAATACACAAGCGGTATCACTAGGGCCATGCATATTACGCGAAAAATTTCCGAGATTAGTTATAAGTAGGGACCGGAAAAATTCGCGGGGTCAATGACCTGTAGGATGAACTCCATAGTTCTACGTACACTCGGTAAAATGCCACCCACTGATTGGCTGGTGTCTTGTGAGACGTTCCAGCGTAGCAGCCTGTGATTCGATAAAGCTTTGGTTGGGTGTTTCTCATTGGCCCAGAGTCATCCAGGTGAGTTGTGAGCCAATAGCAGAGGCAGCACTGAGGTATAACGATTTGTATTTTAGCCTTACGCGAAATGAATTCGCGAATTTTTCCGGTCTCTAGTTATAAGTTAAAACGCTGTAGCATCGTCTGTGTTTCGTGATCGGGTGGATTTCTTTCAGGCGCATGTCGACTGTCAAACACCAATCACAGTAATTCAGTGGGGAAGCAAACGCGTCCCGAGTGGCTCGGTCGAACAAGGCAACGACTTCTCTCGCAGGCGGCCGCCAATCACGAGGAAGAAACCGCTGATGCGGGTACACCTTGTTGCAGCCTAATGGGTGCTCAGATTTATTCGCGAAAAAAAAGTCTTCCCCTAGGTATCGCCTTCAGGACA
The DNA here is from genome assembly GCF_032445375.1 of Bacillus rossius redtenbacheri. NCBI lineage: Eukaryota > Metazoa > Arthropoda > Insecta > Phasmatodea > Bacillidae > Bacillus > Bacillus rossius. The sequence continues at coordinate 20,778,686 of NC_086343.1, read as the reverse complement.
TGGTAGACTTCACAGCTGAACAGAGCCAGTTAAAGTAGTAGAGTTTCGAACATGAAAAATGAGCGTTCCTCTTCTAACAAGCAGCGAGATTCTTACCGTGAGGAACAAATAAGGTACTATCGCTAGTTATTGTTGATAATCTCAACAATTTTAACAGTTCTCATCATTAGTTACCAGTTTTACATTTTCTGACTGTCTCGTGCAAGGCATCACGTGTAATCTTGACAACCACTTGAAGTTGTTCACAAACACTGTCGACGGAACAAAAGTGTCGGAAGAGAACTGTCAAATTTGAAACAATTTACATGGCACAGACTAGGTATAGGTCGCACCAATGAGCCCAATGTAGCTATTCAACTGTACTGGTTAACGATGTGGTTGCGAGTTGCCCCGGGGGGGTTGTGTGGTCAGATCACTCTCTCTCTCTCTCTCTCTCTCTGTCTACATCTCTATCTCTCTCTCCCCTCCCCTCCTCCCCTCCCCTCCTTCTCCAAAGGCTGTTCCAGTTCGATTACCCGCGGTTCAAACCTAGATATTTTTTGTGCTATTGAAAAAAACGTATTGGACGTTGGCGTGATCCTGTTTTGTTATTTTTTTTTGTGCTGCCGTTCAATAATCTCGATGCTGACGAGACTTAGAAATCTAATTCGTTCATTCGTGATTTGTGGAGAGACCTTTGAAATTCGCGTTATTATTCGTAGAGAGACTGGAATGAGCACCATCGTACACTTGAACTTTAGTGCTCCTCGGGCTGTATGTGGTTTTGGCTCGCCCCTGAAAGGACGGGAAGCCATTGACAGCATTTCAAAAGTCACGTGGCCCAATCACGTCGCAATGAGGCCGGGAGGTGAAATGTGGACAAGTGGACAGAGGCCTATTTGTGTACAAGTGTGTGTACTTCGTCGTGGTACCGGGAGATAACGCATTTTTGGTAATTCGTTTAGAGACCAATAAAGTTCGCGAAAAGATCTGAACACTTATTAGACTACAACAAGGTATACCCGCGCTTGTGGTTTCTTCCTTGTGATTGGCGGCCGTCTGTGAGAGAAGTCGTTGCCTTATTTGACCGAGCCACTCAGGACCCGTTTGCTTCCGCACTGAATCACTGTGATTGGTGTTGTTACAATCGATATGTACCTGGAAGAAACTCACCCAATCACGAAACACAGACGATGCTACAGTGTTTTGACTTTAATCTAGTGCCGAAATCTTTTCGTGAGATCAGCATGCCCCTAATTATTGGCTGTACTGTATTTTTTTTTGTAAATGGAACAGAAATATTCATGTAAAATTACATATATTTGTAAATTTGTACATTGTCATAAAAACAACTGGATCACTAAGCGTCTGTATAATGTTTCATCACTATAAATTTCATGGCATTCGCGAACCTTTCAGTGCCGTGAAATTATTTCATTGAAATAATTGGATATAACATGTTCATTTTCAATTAATTCGTCTGACGTGTTGTTACCCTTAATTCTTTCAAAGAAATTATTTTATTGCAGCGAAAACTCTGCTGTGGTTGTCTCGTTCAATGAAACAATAAGACGCCCAGTTTTACATCTAAAATATATATATTTTTTACAACATGCTATTTATTAAGCTCCAACTTTAAAGGCGTGAACCATATGTGTACCTCCTACCTGGGCACACATACGGTGTGAAGCGCTTGGGGGAAAAGAAAACTCGCGATTTAAAAATTACTCGAGAATGTGCTGAAGGCAAATGAGTATTTTTGATTCCGTATTTCATTTTTAAGCTGTATTTTTAGAAGAGTGAAACACTTTTTTTTTTTTTCAGAACATTTTTGAAAACACCCGGAACAGATTCTGGAAATCGCATTAGACCTTTATCTTCGCACAATGTCACGGTTGCCGCGCCCAGATCTCGCAGTTTGTATTGCACGACGAGATACTACCGCGCTGAAAGCACCAGCCTCGCCGACTGGAATGAACAACTGGATCGACCTTCGTCATAGTCGCCGCGGGGTGTCTCGGAGAGTTGTTTCAGCCGTAGTCACCTAGTCGTCGAAGAGACGCTGCAAGCTCTGGCCCCCGGGGGAGAAAAGAAAACACAAAGCGCGTGGTGCGGTGGGGGGACGCACCACAACGCCGAAATACCCCAACGCCGAACGTACAATAACGCTGAATGCCAAATTGACTACAACGCCGGCAGCTAGAAAACTGCTGTGTACCACAACGACGCCGAAATACATCAACCCCGAAAAATGTCATTGCAGGACTGCCACAAAGGTTAGGTTAGGTTAGGTAAGGTTAGCACACAAATTCATTCAGTTGTTTTTCATTTTGCTCCTGTGCCCCCCCCCCCTCCCCGCAGCAACATTTTCCGGCGTTGTGGTACACAGCAGTTTTCTAGCTGTCGGCGTTGCGGTCAATTTGGCATTCGGCGTTATTGTACGTTCGGCGTTGTGTGGTAACGACCCGGTGCGGTGTGTTGCGTGTCGGCTGCTTGCACGATGGTGGATGGTCTGCCGGCGCAGACACCCGCCGGGCGAGGAAGAAGGACGTGGAAGAGAGAGGTGGGGAGGGGAGAGCCCAGAGCAGCTGTGCGCGCCCAGCCACGGGCAAAAAACAAGCTGCCGCCATGGCTGTAGGGGGATCGAGGGCGGGTGTCGGGGCTGATGGAGGAGGAGTGGTGGAGGAGGGGGGAGAGGCTGTCGCTGCAGGCTCGGCAGCGCTCTGCAGCGGCCGGGAGCTGTTTTTGTCGACGTCCCCGCGAGTCTCCGCCGCCTTCCTCGGAGGATAGCTCCGGGGCCCGGCGCAGCCAGCCTCTGGTCTTCGTACCCGGCCAAAGCCGGCGCGAGGCTGCAACACATCACGGGATACTTACAGATAATAAAACACCATGTCGAATTTTTATATACAAGAAGAAATAAATACCTTCATAATGGGGTAGGGGCATGCACATCTCGCGAAGAGATTCTTAAGAGTAGCTGAAATTTAAATCACTGTAGCATCGTCTGTGTTTCGTGATTGTGTGAGTTTCTTTCAGGTGCATGTTCAGTGTTCCAACACCAATCAGAGTAATTCAGCGCGGAAGCAAACACGTGCTGAGTGGCTCGGTGAAACAAGGCAACGACTTCTCTCGCAGACGGCCGCCAATCACAAGGAATAAACCTCTGGTGCGAGGTATACCTTGTTGCAATCTAATAGGCGTTCAAATTTTTTTCGCGAAAAATGTCTGCCCTTAATAATGGGACTTCAGATTTACCAGTTGTAGTCAGTGATAGTGACGCCAAGTTAAAAGAGTCTCACAACATTGGGCTTGCAACGTTTACAAACGCCCAGCTTACAAATTCTCGTGAAGGAAAAATTCTACACGCTTGGCACGTATACCGGTGTTTCATCATGAAATCACATTGAAAGAGATCTTGAGGGCCCCTCGTAAGGGGTGTGTCTGTGTTGGTGACGATGAGTGCATCGTTCTAGCGCGGTGTCGCCTCTGAACCGGCGCGCAGTCTTCTCGTAGTGCACGATATTTGAGCGGTGACTGTAACATCATATGGCGGAGAAACGAAGAAAACGTTATTACGCAAGTCCCTTAAATGCTTTCAAGACTCTGTACCAGTTGTTTCGTGCATAAACATTACTCTGAAAACACGCCTTGTAGTCGTTTTAAATCTTTAAAAAAAAAAAATAGTTTAATAATTTAACCTGGAAACCAAACTACTCAGCGAATTCTTAAATGCTTTTGGTATACAGACCCCACTCTTGAGTATTAGTTTTCAAATAAATTTTTTTTTTCCTGAAACTCTGCACACTGTATGCGTGTCCTGGGGCTCGATTCTTGAAAGACACAAGCCTCCTCTTGTCGCGACTCCCGCCAGTGTCGGTATTCTCAAATTTCAAGATTATAAATATTTTTATTTCCATTGCGTCTCGGACGTGGGTGTTACTGAATGTGTGTCAGAATTTTATTTTCGAAAGATGGTTAAACTGGTGCATTGTTAATTCTATTATTATTTTTTTTAAGGTTTTGTTTACTAGATTTATATTGAGATCTCTTAACACGGTGATTTTATATAATTGAATATTAAATTTGAGCTAAAGTCATTAATCTTCCAAGCATGAATGTTAAGGAAATCTGCAATGATTGATTGCTGTCGTATGTTTGGTACATTTGTAAAATAAAAATAAATATTATTCACTTTTTTTTTGTTTGTCCCCTGGGTAAAAACTGTTATGTTCACAATACCGCGATGTTTTTCTGGGGCATCGTTACGTCACGTTATTGTGATTCCAGCATTGTCTTCTTTTTCTTCAGTTTTTTTTTTATTTTTAGGTGAAATTAAAATATTTAGTATTTGGTTCTTTGAAATTTTCACATTTGGCATTCACGCCGTGGTCCCGAGCTGTTTGTATTTGCCTCCTGTAATTTCTTTTTGAAGAGAAAACTTCTTTAGCCGCGTTGAGCGATTTTTGGTAGGGGCAAAACTTATGGGTTCGCTTCACCGTCATGCTTGTGACGTGTTGCGCCAGACTGGCGAATCGCAGCGGCCTGTGTACATTTATACGCATATATACACTAATACATTGTATATACTCGACTGCATCATGTGCGTGTTGAATTCTTTTTTGGATGGGTAAAATATTGTGAGTTCGCATCACTGACATGCTGTAGTAGCAGTAAGTGAAGTTAATTTGACCACGTGAATACATGACCTAGGTCCGACATCACTGGTAAGTCATAGCTAGGTAATGAATATTTACGTAATTTTTACATACCACTGACATCTGTTGACTAAAAAATGATGTAAGGAGAAGTGATATCATGCTGACATCGTACTGATATAATACCAAAATCATTTTCTTACGTACATTTCACGTAGAAATGATGTCATATTACACATTTAAAAACAAAGTTTTAAGTTTTCATTTCTGTTGACAGTCCCCATGAAAGGTTTTTTTTTGACGTGACAACGTCTAATAAATCGACGAACGCCGGCTGCACGCACGAAAAAGTGTCCCGTAACGCACATTGTCCCGTTAAGCTGTGTCCCGTTACGCTCATTGTATGATTGCGCCGCATCTATCTCTCTTCCACTAGATTGGAACAACCATCGATTTGACTTTTTCGAGGCACATTAAACTTGAAACACTCCCATTCGTTTCCTACTTTTCCTATCATCGTCCTATCTTCAACAGAATAACACAGATTGGAAGAAGTTAAATAGCAAACATCTATAAAAGTTATAGTTAAAATAATCTCTTCGTTAAAGTAATAAACATATTTGAATTAATGAGTACAAATAAAAGTAAATTTATCAATTAAATTGTAGATTTAATTTCACTCCTTCTTTGTATCCATACAAAATCGTGATAATTCTATAAAATGATTCAATTTTATTCATAAATGTATGCAATCATTTCATCAATATTTTGTTATGACGTTGTCACGTTAAACTATCGTCCGTAAACCGACTTTACAGACAACCAATTTTTTTTTTTTTTTTACCGCAGTTTGAACTGACATTGTAAATATAACTGTGACTAATTGTAAATGAATGGTTAGTAAAGTGTTGAGGTCCGAGTACATACAGGCATGTTTGTTTGAAGGGAACACGGAAGAATGTGAGATCCGCCTGTTTCGTAGGGCGCGCAAACGTTCAACTGTCCGCCTCGTTGCAGATGCGCCAGGCGTTCAGTGAAATCCAGATTCACGTAACGACGACTGTACGTTTCCAGCAGTATTTCGACGTGAACACGTCTTTAAAATTGCTTTCACAGTGGGATGCAATTCAATAAAGGAATGATAACAAATCGGGAGATACAGTTTTGGCGTTGCAGCTACGTATCTATCATCTCCATCCAAAATTTAATTACACAACTGGATAGCTAAAGGATCAAAGAATTCGTTACGCTGAGGACTGTGACGCATCTCGCGCGGTGGAGGGGGAAGCGCCGCCATTTTGAGGTCATTTTGCTGCGTTTCGAGATTTTCTATTTAGTACAACTTTTGACTTCGGAGAAGCTACGATGTTCGTTTGAGTTTCAATCGTCAGCTCTCGTCAAAATCTATCGATTACATACCTAAAACGTTAGTGTAAAATAGTTACAGTGAATATATATGTGTATGGTGTTAAAATAAAATAAAAATAGCTTATTTTATATTTTGTATTGAAAATAGTACCTGTTACGTACACTTATTCACGTACAACACACGGACGTGTCCATGACACAGGCAGCCCCCCCCCCCCCCCTCAAGATACATATGCATTTGTTTGGAAATCGGCATGTGGTAAAAATACCTTCTTCGTGTCTCAGTCATATTATTTTTTTTTTTTTTTGGGGGGGGGGGGGGGGGGAGGAAGTACCGCTGGAAACGTTTGTGCGTCTTTCCTTATTTCATAAATGAGACTTTATATGAAACTAGCTACAGTACCCGGCGTTTCCCGGGATGAGCACAGGGTGAAGGGAACTTTTACCTGATTGTCTTCTTAATTTTAACGTCAATTTTTCCGCAGAGATCGGTCGAATCGTGTAGAAGTTGCTGCGTTGCAGCGCCGTCTGGTGGCGAGTTACAGCAAAATGTACATCGCGGAAATATTCTCCATGCTCGAATATCCGAGTGTACCGATTTTCACGGCGATCGGTCGAACGGTATAGAAGAGTTGGTGGGTTGCAGCGTCATCTAGCGGTGAGTTTGCAGAAAAAAATGGATAGCATAAAAACATTCTCCATGAAAAAAAAAACTTCGATGTGCCAACTTTCGTGACACTCGGTCAAGAGGTGTCGGAGTTTTATCAACGTCATACATACCAACATCCTGTTTAATATATATATTCACACACATACACAAAACATTAACCAACTGTGGAAAGACATGATGTAATGAATTTATAATGAATGATGCAACTAGTCGGGCAATTTTTTTTCTAACATTGCCTGCCTGTCTGTCTGTAGCTCCTGTAGCGCAGAGGGGGCGATGCCTATAGACGTGAAAGTTGGCGCGTGGATCCTTCAGGAGGAGTCCTTTTCCAAATCAAAGATATATATAATATATATTAGTATGCCTTAGTGTTTTAATGTAATTTTTTCTAGCTATTTTGTCACGTTTTCTGAATTCTCCCCATGGCAACGGCTGTTGTATTTCTTCATCTCCTTGCCTCCTGAATGCCTAATTCACTTTGGGATCATAAAGCAGTCGTACGTAATGTAATTAATATCTCTGCCGTCGTACATACACGGTATTGAATGGTTAAATAAGTGCTAATTTGAAGGCCCTTGAAAACTGTTGATTGCAAAGGGGGGAGTTTTTATTTATATTTATTCCGGTTAGGGAAGTTGTAGCATGTTTGTTTTTCTTGTTGATTTTCAAAATTCGGTAATTTTTTTTTTTTTTTTTTTTTTTTGAGTCACAGCTGTAGCTTACCCTAGAAGAGGGTTGTGTATAATTAGCTGTGCGGGTGTGTTCTGCCTGTAGACCGCCGTAGCAAAGCGCGGACATATCAGAGCGTTACTAATATTTTCCTCCTGTCAATGCATAGGCATTTGGAGTTAAATTCATGCTTCAGAATGACTACAACTGAAATAATTCCAGTATACACTATGTGGCCTTTGAACATCTGTTAACTTGTGGTCTCAGCCTTAACGAAGGCAAATTTCCACTATTGAACAATACAAAATTGTTGCGGTGTGTAAAGATTTGTTGAAACCAAAATGCTTCCTATACAATTTTTATTTAATTTTTTAATTGAACATAAATATTTATGTCAAAGTTCAGATATTTGCAAATTTGTTCATTGTATGAAAACAAATGTATCGCGACAAAATACTGTTTTCATTAATACTGAGTTCGGATTCTTACCCGGGCATTTATGCATTGTGTTTTACCAGTGCCCCCAATAGTTACAGTTATTTGTAAACCGTTTCCTGAATAGCTTTCCAGTATTAACTGCGCTCATTAATAAGTATAACGAAACAAAATAAAGTTCAATTATTGAATATTCGATTATCTTTTTAATGGTTTAAAACAATAATGCTCGAATGAAATATAAATTATAATATAAAATTGTTTCCCATTTTCGTAAGAAATAATTAGTATTATCTTGAAAAACGTGTTTCATATATGCAAAAAAATAACCATAGCCATGTGTTGTACAAAGTTACAATATCTATCTTGTAGTATCACAAACACTCTTGGCAACTGCTTTCCTAGGGAATCTTTTCTAACAGAACTTTTTTTTTTGACGTGACGTCTAATAAATCGATGAACGCCGTCTGCACGCAGGAAAAGTGTCCCGTTACGCACATTGTTCCGTTACGCTGTGTCCCGTTACGCTCATTGTTCCGTTACGCTGTTTCCCGTTGCGCTCATTGTTCCGTTACGCTGTGTTCCGTTACGCTGTCGGCGAGTGCAGTAATAATAGGTTATGTTACAATTGACTAAAAAATTACTGTGATTCATATAAATTGATGATAGATATTTGATTACAGTTTATTTATATGAAAACTTGTTCATAATTATATTTAAACTAAAAGCTAAACGCCAGTTTATAAATTAATTACAAGTCATCTACACGTGAACTGTTTCGTCGACTGTTTATAAAGTGAAGTGAAAAGTTAATGTGGTTTTCATTGCTTATTACAACAACAATTTCGGCAATAAAGGTTAATTATTCTTGCATTTTAAAAATCTGATTACTAGTATTATTCATAAAAGTATGCAATCATTTCATCAATGTTTTGTTATGACGTTGTCACGTTAAAACTATCGTCCGTAAACCGACTTTACAGACAACCAATTTTTTTTTTCGTGACACTCTGGAGTTGGGAACCACAAAACAAAAATGACCCTGATATCGCACGTGTCAGCTCCATGTGGCGGTCCCTCTGACGTCACGCAACCCGCCATGTCGAGGAGGAGGGGGACGCTCCACAACGCCGAAATACCAAAACGCCGAAATGCCAAATTGACCACAACTAGAAACCTGCTGTGTACTACAACGCCGAAAGACACTAACGCCGAAAAATGTCATTGCAGGACTGCCACTTAGGTTAGGTTAGACTAGGCTAGCATAGGCTAGGTTAAGTTAGGTTAGGTTAGGTTATATTACGCTAAGTTAGGTAAGGTTAGGTTTGATTGTGGTATTTCGGCGTTAAGGTACATTTAAGAAACACACACAAATTCATTCAGTTGTTATTTCGGCGTTGTGGTACACAGCAGTTTTCTAGCTGTCGGCGTTGTGGTCAATTTTGACATTCGGCGTTGTGGTATTTCGGCGTTGTGGTAACGACCCGAGAACGAGCAGTCTGTGGCCACGTGGTCAGCGCGGGAAGCCGCGGATATGCAGAAACGAACGCCGCGATATTTCTCTCCTCCCCCCCCCCCTTTTTTTCCCATCTCTCTCACTCTTCCCCTTGTATTTGCAGTTCCTGCATAGTTCCGGAACACTTATTCAGATCGCCGTCTCGTGTCCTTCGGGACTTTTCCATCGATCTCTGCAAAATTCGCGAGCCGCGCGAAAAACGCACACGTCGCAACCAGAGAGGCGTTTTTTATTTTCTCTTTACTAGGAACGTGTTGTGTTTTCGCTCAGACCTTGTCTGACTGGGTGCCGATTTAGGTATATGCCTAACTTAATTATTGTGTATACAGCTTCAAAGATCCAGGGTCGTTTTTATATCGGATCGTAAGCCCATAAGCTCAAATTGTAGACTGGCGCAGGTTATGTGTGTGTTTGGGGAGGGGGGCATGTTTTTTTGAAATTCAATTCTTTTGGTTGAAATATTTTTTTTTAATTGAAAAGTTATTACCTACACGTTTTTGTAGTTCAATTTGCTTTTTGGTTTTGAATGTAAAAAAAAAATATTTTAAAAAAATTACCAACTAATTAACCCAGTTTTGTTGAAGGGGATACAGAACATTTTTGGAACATCTGTAACTCAATGTTAAAATAGTGGGCAAATGTGCATTATAACTTTTATTTATATATGTATATATATTTACTTATTTTTCACATACAGTTGAACCAATACATACATTTGAACATTTTTTTTACATCTCAATAATGCTTATCAAGAAGATGTAAAAACATTTTCTGTAAAAAAAAAATACCCCCCGTAGTAATTGATATATTTTACTACCAATCATCGTCTTTAATAAAAGTTACCAAAGAATTTCGTGTGTTTATGACAATAGAAATATGTGCTGTGATTTCTGAAGATCTCTTATAGTGTGTCCACGAACCGGACTTGGCAGTTATTTCTGTCATGGGCGATATCTCACTGAGCATCCATTGGACGGATACGACCTGATCATAGTTGATTCTATTTTGGACCGCACTCTTAATAAAACGCCCAAGAAATGCTTTTAGAAAGCCGGCGGTCATGGGGATAGTGTAATTTTTCCTGTTCGTGTTATTTCAAATCGTGTTTTCACTTTTTTAGTGTCCGATCGATCCATGTACGTCGACGTGAAAAACGGAACGAACGATGGGTCACGTGGATGGTACCCAGAGCGTGATCGAAATTTTAAAAAAAAACCACGATCGCTAGCGCGAAAAAAAAAATCGAAACTTGACGGGAACAAAGCGTCTTGGGGCACGATTTTCTCGTGTTTGCGAAAACACAGTTCGACTTATTGCCTCAATTGGCGTCTTGTGCAATTTGCTGATTGTTCCATAAATCCGCACGTGCGTGCTTCTACGAACAGTATTCCGCATTCCTCGAGCACCTAACGTGTTGAAAAGAAGAAACGTCGACGAAATGCACGGTCTCATTAGTTTTGGGTAGATTTCTAAGAAATGCAGTTGTTACCATGCTGCTACTTCCCAAAAAATTTCCTTCTTGCCCTTAAACTACCGTCAACTCGAAAGTTAACTCTCTCTATATATATATTCTTATGTACACGATCACTGCCAAAGTTATGCACAAATTGTTTTAAATTATTGTAAATCTTAATTTTTAAATCCTTTATTTAAAAAAAATTATTTTATAACACCAACCATCGGGCCAAGGGGTGGAAAAGATAGGGGTTGAAGGAAAAAATCTTAGTAGGCACAGTTTCAAATAGGTTTGAAATTATTTCAACCTAGTAAATATTATCCAAAAGTTTTGTCTAAAACAATTTTTATATATGCCTAACCCGTACTGCAATGGTGGCCAAATGTCGCAAAACAAAATAGGTATGTTCAATGCTCCTTTAGAATACACAATATGGTGTCCATGCAGTATTATTGAAAATCATTAAAATTTGTTATATATGTGTGTGTGTGTGTGTGTGTGTGTGTAAACATTTTAGCTCGGTATACAGCATTTGGTAGGAGTAATTTCGTGAATAGAACGGAAGTCGTATGGAACAGAAATGTGTAACCACAGTGCTGCTATCTGTGGTGGATGGCGCGAACTAAAGTTCACAAAGACAAAGGGAAACGTTAAAGACAGAGGGCTGTATCGAGGAAGGAGGGATCATGAGTGGAAGATTCGGAGGGAATGGAGACGGGACAGAGAGAGGAAGACAGGTATTCCTTGTGAGGACGGGGCGAGATTGGAACGAGCTTGAGGGGAGGACACTGGATCTGGGAGGAGGGAAGGACTTACGAAGGAGGCTCCAGAGGGGGGAGGAGTGAGGGTAGTTGGGGGGTGGGAACTCCTTGCCACCGGGCGGAAGCCCAATTGCAGGTGTAAATTATTATTATTATTATTATTAAAGTATTAACTGTTTAATGAATGTTAACAAGATGGGCGGTATTTAATAAAATTTCTTGTCGAGAATCAAGTCCAAAGCTGGGGTTTAGTAGTTTTTCAAGTCTCTTCGCTTTTATCGTAGCCGTTTCATTATATAAATTTTGAAATTTTGCTCTGAAAATCGAATGATTAGATAGTCGACGTAGCTGCTTCGACAACGAACTCTAGCGACGGGTGCGAAAACTACCTGTGATTCGCGTCAATAAAAGTAGTTGAAAAACACTATTTGCGTTTATATTTATCGCACTCGGCGTGTTTTTAAAGAATTCTGTCTTATATTTAGTGTGCTCGAGTTTTGTATTATAAGTGTAGTACCTGGATAACCGTTTTTTTTTATTTTTTGGTAAATTGTGTTTTTTTAGAAATTATATTTAAATACGAATTACATACTGATGAATATGAATAATATTTTTCGATCTTACCGACATAATAATAAGAGTTTTTTTCAAAGATCGTTTAGGCATTTTTAAGTGAACACATGAGTTAAAAATACACAAATAATATAAGTAAACAATTGATTTTCTTGGTCTAACCTCAAACCAAACACTCATTGGCTTAGTGCTGCTTAACAACGCCATGTCTGCTGGAGTAGCTTTAGTGTTGTTGTGTCGTTAAAGCAGTTAGTTGCTCCCAATTTAAAAAAAAAAATGGTATTATTACTCGCCAATATATGTCAGGCAGAGACATTTATCTTTAAGTTGATTATCGATAAAGTTGATTATTGAAAACACGGATAAAAAGACGTTTTCTAAAAATGAATCCTAGCTAGATCAATTTATCGCCCCCGGAACCCTCTGCATACTAAATTTCATTAAAATCGTTGGAGCCGTCTCCGAGATTCAGATTTTGTGTGTGTGTGTATATATATATATATATATATATATACACACACACACACACACACGCACACAAGAATTGCTCGTTTAAAGGTATAAGATTTGCAACATGGGGAGACATTAATTTTCTCGTTACCGAGGTTAGATGTTAACACATCATTGGCGAGTACTGAAAGACTCGCACGGGTCGTTACCACAACGCCGAAATACCACAACGCCGAATGTCAAAATTGACCTCAACGCCGACAGCTAGACTGCTGTGTACCACAACGCCGAAATAACAACTGAATGAATTTGTGTGTGTTTCTTAAATGTACCTTAACGCCGAAATACCACAATCAAACCTAACCAACCTAACCTAACTTAACCTAGCCTATCCTAGCCTAGCCTAACCTAACCTAACCTAGTCTAACCTAACCTAGTCTAACCTAACCTTTGTGGCAGCCCTGCAATGATATTTTTCGGCTTTAGTGTATTTTGGCGTTGTAGTATCTTGGCGGGTAATTAATACATAGCAGCGCAGCACAGAACCTGCCTCCCTGCGCTGGGCCAACGCCCAGCTCATGGCCACGTCATTATTATCAAGAGTATTACATAAATACTACGAAAATACTAAATGCGTTGAATAGAATTCATTAGAAATATTTTTTGGCTGTATTATCCATGCGCACGTGTTTGATCGATTCTTTTGGAGTGTTCGAGAACAATTGGGGTGTTTTGCACATGAAGTTTCCAGGGGAAAAAAAGGGGGGGGGGGGTTTGTCTGTAAAGTCGGTTTACGGACGATAATTTTACGTGATAACGTCATAAGAAAACATTGATAAAAAATTGCATACTTTTTAATTTTCAATTATTATTTACAGTTTTTGCATATTTAATTTAAATAATTTGTTTAAATATAATCACGAACAATTAGTTAAAAATCCCGCCTTAACCTGTTTGATATTATAGAATATTTTCTCGCACGATGGTCGGCCGGTTCTTGCACGCTCGGCTCAGGCGGAACGTGACAATTTATCTTGCGTGCAGCCGGCGTTCATCGATTTATAAGACGTTATCACGTCAAAACCGAAATATAGCTGTAGAACGAGCCGAAATGATTTCCCCCTCCCCTTTTTTTGCATAGGTCTGTGTCGTTGATGCTGAATAAAAAAAAACAACTAATTGTAATTTTTAAAATGTAGTTAGTCTTACACGTGTGTGTGCTTATGTTATCATTGCATGGTTGCGTTTTGGATTTTTTTTTGATTGCTCTTTCGTAAGAAAATAAATCTCTTTGAATGGCATGAGTTTGTTTCTGATCCAGTTCCAAAGTTAAGTAATGATTGTTTAATTTTAAAAAAAATGGGTCGTGTAGTTCTTATGCACGCGCTTTAGAAGCTATTCTTACTTGGCGTAATATAAAAAAACTTTAATTTTACATGAAAATAATTAATAGAAATAAAATAATGAAAGGACTGGAGTGATGTTATAACTACGGTTGGTTAAGTATTGATTCAATCAAATTTTAAAAAAAGTAAATACCCAGTATTCAGTATTAATATAAATACATTTATAAAATTAATTAATATAATCTAGATAAATTTAATTAAAATAATGGTAATTATAAATCAACTTAAATTTTGTTCTAATTTAGTAATTGTTAATGCAAACCAATAGTACGTACGGGAACAACCTCACAACCTCCCATGAAAACGGCCAGGAAACTACTAAACCTTCAACAGTCACTCCCTGCCAGCGACAATGGAAGCTTACAAGCAACCCGACATCGTTATACGTACGGGAATATAACCTCACTTACATAAATATACTTGAAAACACACTTCATTAAGTTTATAAACACAATCATCTGTAATATACACAATAAATGTTTTTGATTATATGAACCAGTATTCAATATCAATTACTAAATTATATGATTTAAAAGCACACAGATAATTTTTATTTGTATGTAGCCTTTTTTTTTTTTTTTTCATCCTGCGAAAATTTCGTTGCACGGTGCGCGTGCATCGTAAAAATGCCCAAAATTTACAAAATCTGTAATTTTACATGAATATTTCTGTTCCATTTTCAAAAAAAGAAACTGCAATGTACCCAATCTCGCACTTTGCACGCCCAAGGCGCGCGCGTGTGAATGTTTCCTTGGATATTACTGGCCGTGCAGTTTGAAATAATGGCGTTACTGCGACTGCTGACCGCGACGGCGGAAGCGGTTTTCTATAAACATCTGGGAGGTCGCATTGCCCGCGTAATTGGTAGTTCCTGGTGTTCACGTGGCGAGAGACCGCGTCCTGCTGTCGACCTTGAGACTGGTTTCGGGTCCCATTCTATACGTCCAACTGCTGGGAGAAGTGCGTTTTGTTGATACAAAATGTAAAACAATCATATTATGGGGGCGATATCCTAAATTATTGTACTTCTTTAAATTCGCGTATTGGCCCGTGATTTTAAATGATTTTGTAATAAAACTCTAGGTAATCATTTAAATGGATTTTATATTTCACTCATAGTGTGAACATATAGCATGTAATAGAGTGGTATACAGTTTTTAAAACAACCCTTATTTGTGCTAGCTATCTTGGTGATAGAACTCGCTATTTTTTGGATGTCATTCATTCATTAATAAAAATATTTGATTTTCCAAAAAAAAAAACATAAACCAGGGTTTTTCAAGATTTTGAGCTAAGCTAATTTACTTTATTTGTATACGACATACTTTAAATAGACTTTTATGACACATGTTATGTTCACGCGTTTGATTCAAAATTGTATAATACACGATTTTGTGCTCTCCAGACATGCTAATATTGAAGTATGAACTGGCCTTTAAGATTCTCGAAAACTATTAAATAACCATTTTTAAAGTGATAAAACCATTTATAAATAACAATTATAGTTACATTACTGATTCGGAAACCACCTGCTTAAATAGTTAGTAGATTTATTATTAAAATTTTAATTTTTACTGCATAGTAGTTATTATTTGGCAACATTTTCTTTCTCCAATTATTTTGTTGCGCCAATCTACGGTATGTTTGAAAATCGCTGGTCATAAATTTAAAGGGTGGCGGGTATTACCAAAAACAAGCAATTTTCGTCGAGGAACACGTGCGAGAGCGCAACCCTGCGAATCTACAGGCGCGAGCAGTTGACCGTGAATTTGAATTTCGCGCGCATCAGGGCGCTATTCCATTGGTCGAGAGCACGCGCTATCGCAGCGCCGCGACGCTCAGACGCTCCGCGGGGAGCAGTCGTACCAGTGATGCCAACTTGGGGGGTTTCCCCCCAAAGTAAAGGGGAACCAAGATGTAACGGTTTTTTTTTTAGGGGGTACATTTATTTAGGGGGATTTTTCAGCGGATACATTTTTTAAGAAATTTTTTTTAGGGCGTGAAATTAAAGTGTATATCTTGGAAAAAAATTGGTTGTCTGTAAAGTCGGTTTACGGACGATAGTTTAACGTGACAACGTCATAACAAAACATTGATTAAATGATTGCATACTTTATGAATAAAATTGAATCATTTTTATTTTAATAATAAAAGAATAAATACTTGAAATTATACCAGTAATCAGATTTTTGAAATGCAAGAATAATTAACCTTTATTGCCGAAATTGTTGTTGTAATAAGCAATGAAAACCACATTAACTTTTCACTTCACTTTATAAACAGTCGAGTGGAAGAGATAGATGCGGCGCAAGCGTACAATGAGCGTAACGGGATACAGCGTAACGGAAAAATGTGCGTAATGGGACATAGAGTAACGGAACAATGTGCGAAATGGGACACTTTTTCGTGCGTGCAGACGGCGTTCATCGATTTATTAGACGTTTTCACGTCAAAAACAAATGAAAAAAAAAAACAGCAACACAAGTGGCGCTGGTGGCTGAATTTCGCACTACGACCAACAACAACTTGCTGGTCAATAGCAACGAATTCCGTTTTCATTTTTACCGCCTTTTACTGTTCGATGTTTTCACTTTGTAACGTTGAAGTTCAGTCCGTTGGTTTGTTTTCTACTTGCGTATTTCAGTTCGAATTTTATTTCGAATTCCAAATTACGACCAACAACTTGCTGATCAACTTGCTTACTTTTACCGTTCAACGCTTTCACGTCTTCAGTTGTCACGTTGAGGCTGTGTCCGTTAGTTTGTTGTCTGCTCGCGAGTTTTATTGGCTTGTAAAGTAAGTCGTTTGTATATAAAATACATATCCCGATGGTATTTAAAGTATTAAGTTAACATTATGTCTAGAGGACAAAAAAACGAGACATTGAAGAAATTTGTTTTTTAATTTCAATTATTTCTAGTTAAAATTTAAAATAAAAGTTTAGAAAAGTTAACAAAAGAAACTTACCAAAAGCAAAAAAATAATGTTTGCAAAGAAAAGTTAAAACAAAAAACGTTAAGAATAGAAAAGTTAAGAAATAAAAATATTTTATTTCATTGTTATTGTGATGAATGTTATTAGTTCATAAATTAATCTGTGTAAATGTGTAAAAGTACGCTCACATAAATGCAACAGCTATTTTATACTACTGGAGTGTATTTTAATTTTATATTTGAAATTACCTCTCAAACAGGGTGTACAATGAGAACTTAAGGGTTTTTTTAATGGACACTAGGGGGATTTGAAGTTGGTCCTAGGGGTAATACTCTGTAGCAGTTGGCACCACTGAGTGTTACTCGCTGGCGACCGTCAGTCGGGTGTGCAGCTAGCTTCCTTCTTGGTGTGTGGAGCTCCCAGTTCCGAGCAGTCGCTGGTTACGCCTTGTGGAAGGTCTTCCTGTTCGGTGCACGTCTGTTGTGAAAGCGCCCTTGGGAAATCAGCACTGCTCTCTGCAGTCGTGTCACTGTACTCACTAACAGCAAAGGCTCATCGCCTTGAGTCAAACGTGCAGAATGTACCACAACCAACCATCCACTATTAAGGCCCGCGCCTGCTCATAGGCACACACACGGTGCGCACAGCTTCAGGAAAAAAACAACTCGATTTCAAAACCGCTCAAGATATATCCGAGTGGCACCTGCTGACGAAAAGCATTTAAGAATTCGCTGAGGGCCGAAAAGTGCTTTTGATTTCGGATTAAGTTTTCAAACTTTATTTTTAGAATAGTTAAAATGGCTAAATAGCGTGTTTTCGGAGTAATTTTTTAGACGTAAAACAACCTGTACAGATTCTTGAAAGCACCTGAAGGGCTTTGCGTTCACACCTATATCTTCATTTCTCCGCCGTATAGTGTTACGGTCACCGCTCAGATATCATAGTTGTCCTGTGCACGACGAGAAGACTGCGCGCCAGTTCACAGCCTTGCGCTTAGAGGCGATACCGCGCTAGAAGCACCGGCACTAACACACATACACCACGACCAGCGACGCCCTTAAAGTCTTGAGTCCAGCTCGCCTTTGCTTCCCGTCACTTGAGTTACGATCGTGCTTCCTCTTAAGACAATGCGGTAGTTCCCTTTCAGCAAGCCAGCGCGAAATTCTAATGTACGGCCTGTAACTTTGGAGGGTTATGTTTCCGGACATATGTCCCTCAACAGAAATGAGCTTGTTGTGGCATTCCCTGCCAACCATTTTAATTTGCGCCCTCGCAATTTCCGAACACTCTTGATTCATGTGAAATCCGCGAAACGGCACCTTGTATCAGTATTGAGGCGTCTTGTGCCAGGAGATCTTCCGTATCACGTTCGCGAGATGTGAACCGTTTGCAAATCCTTATCCCCAGTTCGATTTACAAAAATTAATTTCAATATTTTCTCCATTTTATGTGGAAGTTATGTAATTTATGCCTTCTTTGAATGAGTCTTGCGATGGGGAGGATAGATTAAAATCAATATTTTGGACCCACACCGTTGCTGGTTTGCACCGTACGTCATAGAAAAAACCCGAATAACGGACAAAGAAATGTGTATATTGTATATTCAAATAACACAGAAAACTAGCCAAAAACAACCGATGCAAAATGTACAGAAGCACAGAGAATCCCGTGGAAGTAATTAGAACTGTATCATAACACACAAAAACACAGTGGGCTGACGACGAGACATTTTCAACAAAGACCGTAATTACGAACAAACAACAACTTTGTACAAAAGACAGGACAATGCAGTGACGCACATGGTATCTGGCATTTAAGGGATCCATGTCATTATTTTATATTTATTTTTAACACAGTTAAACTTGTAGACTTTTTTTCGAGTGGCCAAACTTCAATTAAAAAAAATTACAATGCACATAATTAGCTGGCAAAGTTGGATTTTTAACTTTTTTTTTTTTTTGCAGTATGGATACGTAGAACCAAATAGAATAAATAACTGAAAGTTTTTGGGTTTAAATGCAATGCCTGTGGCTACTGCGGTTTTTTTTATTTATTTTTTATTATTTTTTATACATATTTACGGAATGAAAATGTGCTGACACATAGGATTTGTATCTGGAGGATACAGTCTGAAATTTATGTTTAATTTTAAAAAATTGTTAAGCCCTTTTCATAAACCATAATTGCTTATTCGCCAGTGTGTTTATTGTGTAGCTGAAAGTTTTTTTCCTCTCTTTTCTTTCAGCAAGCAAGCAGTGTTTGACGGCAAGAAACCTATAAGAGGAGGCATCCCCTTTGTGTTCCGTAAGTATCTTTACTGTTGTCAAGCATTTCGAAACCTTGTAATTACAACATCTGGCAGTCTCATGTAGTAAATCCTGATTATGTAATGGCTCTTTACTCCCCTTGACTGCAATTTGTTTACTTTGTGATTTTTAAAATCTATTTTATGTGTTATTCTGTATTTTCCAATGTATCATAAGTCTGTCTTTTATAAGATGTATGTGAATTAACACCAAGAAAATTTTTAAAAAATGTTTATATATTGGGAGCGCTAATATTTTCCACTAAGTATTTACATCAGGTACATTAGTAATTTTGTAACTCTTGTGTGGTATTCCACAGCATTTAAAGCCTTGTGCCTGCATCAAGTAGTTTCAAACGGCTTATAAAATTCTGCTGATGTATGACGAATTTAAAACTACTTTGTGGACATGCGTCTTTTATGGTTTACACTGTATGTCATAGAAAAATCTCAATAATGGACAACAAATGTGAATACATAAAACGCTCGAGAACAGCCCACTGTTTTCTTGTGTGCTGTAAAATTTTTCTTACTAAATTTCTTTCGTGGAATTCTCTGCGCTGTGTAGGCATTAAACATTTTACATCAGCAGATTTTGACTTGTTTGCCGTGTGCGTATGTATTCTTCTTTCTTGTCCATTTTTGATACCTTTTCCCCTGACCTCCAGGCAGGAAAAATCTGAAAACTAGGAATGTTCAGTGAATTAAAATGTTTCTTCAAAACGTGTAAATTACAGGGTAAATGACAAAATGTTTATTACCAAACTGGATTAGTAATTTTCTTAATACAAGTATGTTTTTAATGGCATAATCTGATATTTTATTTAATCACAAATCTGTTATTAATTAAAAGTAATAACAGGAGTAATGAATCAACTGTGCGTTGTTTTAACGATTCGAACCACAATCAAATGTCGATTTTTCAATCAGCTGGGCAAAATCATAAATGAATTGTTTCACGTTTGATCAGATATAGTGGTTTTGTGTGGCAGACTGGCATATCATAGATAACAGAGAAAACTGTGTGTGTGAATGTCAGCTTTACGTGTGGTGGGAACGTATATTTTTAATGTGACAATATTTATGTTTATCTTGCAAACGTTTATTAAGAAGCCAGGAAACACAGGGGAAACCCGGGGGAAATTGTGTGGCGTGAGTATGGGAACCTGGTGTAGGCCTATGTGCAGGTCAGTTTTTACGTTTTACGTGTGGTGGGAACTTCTATTTTTAATGTTTCAGATTTATGTTATCTTGCAAACTTTTATTAAGAAGCCGGGAAACACAGTGGAAACCCGGGGTAATTGTGTGTCTTGAGGGTGGGAGCACGAGTGTGGGCAGCCTTCTTTTCACAGACGAGAGAGCCAGAACCCGAAGTTCCCCGAAGTTCATGCTTTTTTTTTTTCGTTATCTTTAATGTAGCTATCCTAACCAAATCAACCGTCCACGATGTTTTAAAGTATTCATAATGTAGCTAACCTAACCTGATTGACCATCGGCATCCTTTTATCAGCAGCGCCATATTTATTTACAATGAACCAAAAAAAAAAAAAAAATACCCCCGAAGATGCACGATCGGGAGTCTGGCCGTCTCGTCTGCGGAAAGAAGGCTTCCCTCGAGGTTGCGACCGGAGTGCGCGCGTGTATCAGACAGCCAGGGCCGGCGCGTCCACACAGGCGAACCAGGCAACCGCCCAGGGCGCCAAGTAGCTGGGGGCGGCGCAGCACGACACATAACAGCTTATATGATATTGTTACGATTTACCTGCGGGGGTTCGTAAAGGATAGCCCAATTAATAGATTTTATTTCACACAGTTTTATTTATTACTACTACTTGTCACTTACAAATAATCTTCTAAATTGGCAGATAATTAATTACACGTAAAGAAATGTCAATTCCCCAGTCACTCGTTTCACACACCTCGCTGGGCCGCACTTCCGGCGCAACTCTCGTCGCAGCACCCCTCGTGGGTCTCCGCCGCGGGACTCCGTCGCCGCACTCCGCCGCCGCCGTCACACCCTTCGCCGAGATCCCACACGACGCCTCACTCGGAACTTCACTCGGCTCCGCCGCGCCCGCGACTCTATCGCCCGGAAACTCCGCCGCGGGAAAACTCCCGACTCCACTGAACTTACTCACTCCCTGCCCTGGAACCTTCGTCCAAGGACTTCGCCACTCTGCCGCACCTGCGGCACTATCGCCCGGAAACTCCGCCGCGGGAGAACTCACTCAGTCACCGACTGACTGACTCGAAGGTCGGCCCAACCTCCTTAAATAGCCCTTGGGTTCCCATCCAGAACAATCGGGCATGTCTCCGAGATATCTCGCGACCTTCGCCGTCGAAATGCCCAGAAACGCGTCGTGAGTCCTCGAAGGACGCGATGGCTGCTCTAAGAACGCCGATAAAGGCGTCTGAGTCATTTTATTCCGCAGTGCGGCCTCTTTTAAGTAACCCGATCTGAGGCAGGTGCGCGCTGCGACGGTCAGGATTTAGCGAGATAGTATGACACGAGATACCAGGGAGAGGATGCGGGTGGAAGGGGGCGCAGACAGGCCGAACGAGTGCGGCGATGCCATGCACTGCAGCCAAGCGCGATTGTAACATTGCCCCCTCCTTAAACCTGTTCGTCCCGAACAGGTAATGCATCTCCTTCTGGAGGTCCCCATGCTACTCGAAGTTTAGGCCTCCTGCCTTTCCTCCATCGCGGGCTGTACAGTCTCACCAGATAACCCTCTCTCTCATTAGATGTAGCTTCTCTTGTCACCCGGCGACACTTCTGGGTCGCAGATTCCCCATGTCGTTCAGCCAGCTGCCCGAGACGGACCGACCATTGCCTTGGACGGACCCGATTCTCTTGAGAGCATTGCTCGTTGCCTCCCAATGGTTCGCTTGTTTCTTCCCTTTTTCTCTCTGTTTGTTCTCTCGTAGCTACTTGTTCACAAAGCATTTCTTCCCAGCTCTTCTTCGTCTCTTCTTGGTTCCTCATTCCCTCTTTGTTCTTATGAATATCGTCTGGACTGCTTTCAGTTACTCCTTGCACCATCTTCTTCACTCTTTGTGTTCTCATTTTCTCTTCTCGGTCTTTATTCCCCTGTTCTTGGTTCTTCTTCACCTCTTCTTGGTCTTCCTGTGTTTCTTCTTGGTCTTCCTTCGTTTCTTCTTTGCACTTCTCTATCTCTTCTTGACTCATGTACATCTCTTCTCGGCTTTTCTTCAGCTCTTTTGTGAATTTTTCCCTCTCTCTTTGGTTTATCTTCATTTCTTCTTGTTCAATATTCTTTACTTTGTAACTCATCTTCACTACTTCTATGCTTTTCTTCAGCTCTTCTTTCATCTTCATGTCCTGGCTGTTCTCCTCTCCTTGGCTAATGTCCTCTTCGCAGTGTTCTTCGCTGTTCTCTTCGCTGTTCTCTTCACTGTTCTCTTGGCAGGTCTCCTCTTCGCTGGTCTTCTCTTCGCTAGTCTTCTCTTCGCTAGTCTTCTCTTTGTGGTTCTTCTCTTCACTGTTATTCTCTTCACTGTTCTCTTCTTGGCTGGTCTTCATTTCTCTGTTCTTCTCTTCGCCGTGCTTCTCCTGACCGGTCTTCTGTTCGCCGTTCTTCTCTTCGCTGTTTTTCTCTTGGCTGTTCTTCCCTTCTATGCTTAACTTCACTTCGGTCTTCATTTCATTCCTCATTTCTTCTTGGCCATGCTTCAGTTCTTCCTGACCCTTCTTCATTTCCTCTAGGCTATTATTTGACCCGCTCTTCTTTTCTTCATGGTGGTTCTTATTCTCCTTCCTTCCACTCTTCATTTCTTCCGTAAATTTCTTTATACTGGTTACCATTTCTTCCTTAAAGTTCTTTGTACTAGATACCATTTCTTCCTTAAAGTTCTTCATACTAGCTAACATTTCTTCCTGACCCTTATTTATACTGGCTAACATTTCTTCCTGACCCTTCTTCATACTGGCCAACATTTCTTCCTGACCCTTCTTCATCTCGTCCAGCCTATTCTCCATTTTCTCCTGGCTACTCTTCATCTCGTCCAGCCTATTCTCCATTTTCTCCTGGCCATTCTTCATTTCTTCCCTGTTACTCTTCATTTCATTCTTCATTTCTTCCCTGTTACTCTTCATTTCATTCTTCATTTCTTCCTGGCCACTCTTCAGTTCGGCCAAGAATGCCAGGACATTCTTAAGCTCATCGGCAGCCATCTTTCTTGTCTACAAGCCTAAATATTTTTTTTTCTAATACTGTTATTAATTTTAAATGACCTAGCCGAACCTTCTAATTTAACTAACAATAACTCTATTACATTCAAAACTAACACTGACTACAGTATACTCAAACTAACTGTAGAAAATTTCAAATTCACTGAAGTTCTAAACACTAACTATATTCTCGTAAACTAAATTCTATCCTTAACTTTTAATCTAATACTGTAACTGAATCCTAAATCTATTAATTAGGGCTATCCCACTTCTGACACCAAAATGTTACGATTTACCTGCGGGGGTTCGTAAAGGATAGCCCAATTAATAGATTTTATTTCACACAGTTTTATTTATTACTACTACTTGTCACTTACAAATAATCTTCTAAATTGGCAGATAATTAATTACACGTAAAGAAATGTCAATTCCCCAGTCACTCGTTTCACACACCTCGCTGGGCCGCACTTCCGGCGCAACTCTCGTCGCAGCACCCCTCGTGGGTCTCCGCCGCGGGACTCCGTCGCCGCACTCCGCCGCCGCCGTCACACCCTTCGCCGAGATCCCACACGACGCCTCACTCGGAACTTCACTCGGCTCCGCCGCGCCCGCGACTCTATCGCCCGGAAACTCCGCCGCGGGAAAACTCCCGACTCCACTGAACTTACTCACTCCCTGCCCTGGAACCTTCGTCCAAGGACTTCGCCACTCTGCCGCACCTGCGGCACTATCGCCCGGAAACTCCGCCGCGGGAGAACTCACTCAGTCACCGACTGACTGACTGACTCGAAGGTCGGCCCAACCTCCTTAAATAGCCCTTAGGTTCCCATCCAGAACAATCGGGCATGTCTCCGAGATATCTCGCGACCTTCGCCGTCGAAATGCCCAGAAACGCGTCGTGAGTCCTCGAAGGACGCGATGGCTGCTCTAAGAACGCCGATAAAGGCGTCTGAGTCATTTTATTCCGCAGTGCGGCCTCTTTTAAGTAACCCGATCTGAGGCAGGTGCGCGCTGCGACGGTCAGGATTTAGCGAGATAGTATGACACGAGATACCAGGGAGAGGATGCGGGTGGAAGGGGGCGCAGACAGGGCGAACGATTGCGGCGATGCCATGCACTGCAGCCAAGCGCGATCGTAACAATATGTTTAACGATTACTGAAACTAGATGAAAATGGATTTTTGTAACAGTTTGGAATGTTTATATTGATATAAGTAATTATTTAAAGTCCACGGTGACCTGTTTATGATTTGTAATAAGTAAAAAAGTAAAAAAAAAAAAAACACAAGCCTGCTTACATTTGATTGTTGAAAGAATCTTAGGCTTACGTGATGTATTTTGAGGCAAGGAAAAAAATTTTTTTTTGTGGTGTCCGGCGGGGGAAGGGTGGGGGGGGGGGGGGCATTAAGGTTTTTCGCCCGGGGCGCCAATTGACCTCGCACCGGTCCTGTACGACAGCCCAGTTCGGGCCGTGGAGCTTCGGGCCGGCGCACGGCTTCGCGCGCATCATCCGCTGGAACCTGGAGAAGGCGCCCGAGCGACTGCCCAGCGGCGACGTGGAGGCCATCTTCTCCATCATGGACAGCGAGTTCACGCGCTCCATGTGGAACTACGCGTGAGTGGCCGTCCCATAGCCCCCCCCAGCACCGGGCCCGAACACTCTCTCATTTGTTTTTGACGTGACAACGTCTAATAAATCGATGAACGCCGGCTGCACGCACGAAGAAGTGTCCCGTTACGCTCATTGAACGCTTGCGCCGCATCTTTCTCTCTTCCACTCGATTGGAACAACCATCGATTCGACGTTTTTCGAGGCACATTAAAACTAGAAACACTCCACATTCGTTTCCTACTTTTCCTAATCATCGTCCTATCCTCAACAGAATAACGCAGATTGGAAGAAGTTAAATAGCAAACACGCATAAAAGTTTATAGTTGAAATAATCTCTTCGTTAAAAGTAATAAACATATTTGAATTAATGAGCGCGAATGAAAAGTAAATTTATCAATTAAATTGTAGATTTCATTTCACTCCTCCTTTGTATCCATGCAAAATAGTGATGATTCGATAAAAATGATTCGATTTTATTCATAAAAAGTATGCAATCATTTCATCAATGTTTTGTTATGACGTTGTCACGTTAAACTATCGTCCGTAAACCGACTTCACAGGCAACCAATTTTTTTTATGGGCCAAAAATATTCACTCGAAATTTACACGTATTTGTAAATTTATACATTTACGTATCACCAAAAAAAAAAATATTTTTGCAGTGATACTGAGTTCGGAATTCGCACCCCAGGCATTTATGCTTTGTGTTGTCCCAGTACCTACAATGTGATATGTTCCCTGAGTAGCTTTCCGGTGTTATAAAGTCCAGTTATTGTATAACCGATTATCTTTTCCGTGGTTTAAAAAAATGCTTCAATGGAACATACATTAAAGTATAAAAATTATACGTCATTTTTTCGGATGAAATACATAACTACAGCTATGTGTTGTACAACATTACAATATCTTTATTGTAGTATTACAAACTATTTCTGGGCAAGTAAAAGTACAGAAATTTTTTTTTGTCTGTGCACGAACTATTCTCATCCCGGTGCCATGCTTGTTCATACTGTTTAAAAACAATGGCAACAAGACAGATTGATAGTCAGTGCGAATACGTTAAAATATTACATTAGCTGTTCATTGACTCTCCGATCAAATTGACGGATTTTTTTTTATTATTTATAGTGCTTGGATGAGCTGAAGATACTTCACCAAGTGTGTCCGAACCGCGAGGCCAGGTCTTGTACAGTTGTCAGACGTATAGGTCAAGCAGGGGCGCAACAACTAAATTTCCAAAAAGGGGGGGGGGGGCAATATAGGCTACCTATTTATAAAGAATCATCGATCCCCCTATTGAAGCGGGGGGTCCGGGGGTCCTCCCCCGGGAAAATTTGTATTTCAAGGTGGAAAATGGTGCTATTTAAGCAGTTTTATTATCTAAAAATTGATTACACAGCACTTTCTCTGCCCCCGTTTGCCCCCACTTCAAGGTTTCAGGGGGGGGGGGCAAAATACCCTTGCTCCCCCCCCCCCCCTGTTGTTGCGCCCCTGAGGCCAAGTGTATGTATGCTAACCACGAGGCATTCTTCGTCGATTTCGATACTTGACATTCCTTTCAAACAAATATGGCATGTTTCAAGCAGACAAGACAAGAGTCTCCCAACTGCCAGACCTAGGGTATGGATGCAATGTGAAGGTGGAAATGTCTTCGTGCATTCCTGATTTAATAAGAATTGTCACGACCTTGACATGCTTCCACGGTCAAGGCTAAAAAAAAAAAAAAAAAATCCCCACACGCACGCTACCCAGGGGATCAAATCACACACCTGCCCGAAACAATCTGTCTGTCTACACTCGCTTCCTCGAAGCCTGAGTCCCCGCCGTCTTGAACATGCAATGTGAGACTACAGATATTTATCCAACACGTTATCAAAATCTTATAGAAAATCACCTAATGGGTAGCGATAGTAAAGAGAAATCAAACCCTTTATACTTTAAGCTAACTTTCTGCAATTTATTAAATTCAATTACAATCGTGAAACCGACCATGGCTGTTGCGAGATACTTTAAAATGCCATTTCATGCACATGTTAAACCTTTTTATAAAGTCCGTATGCTTCATAACCACCATTAAAAATAATATTGTTAGTAAAATACATGCCTCAAAATTGCACAATGATGTTAAGGTAAATCTCACTTTAACACAAATACGAGATGTAAAAATAAAATCTCATTTCATTACCAGGCTAAATAGTTATAAAAAAATCTCTAACACATCTAAAATTAATGTAGAGCTCCTACATCAAAGTTCAAGGCCTTTTCTGTTTATCATGAAAGTTCAACTCAATTATTAGCACGCTTGCCCAATTTTTTTTTTCACGCGCCTTCCTAGACTTGAATTACGCATAATTCATAATTAATAGTTACATTAATTCGTGAACTTGGAATTTGCCGTTTGTGCGCACAGTATTTACATAGAACCCCGAATCACACTGCCTGGCCATTTGACTGTTTCCACTTGGTCTCAGTTTGTAAAGGCGGAAAACATAATTTAATGTAATCGCTCAAACCTTTTTTCAGTTTGCAAGACAAATTATTCATAATTGTTTCGCTAGCAATATGAACGCCAGTAGCAAAATTCGGGAACCAATCTACACATGTTGGATCTTGTAGCCGACCCATTCGAAGCAACAGCATGCTCCGTCACACTAACATCCATCCTTCCGAATGTGCGTATGTTCCGTGTCCAGCGACTTACCTCTATGTGCGTGTCGTCCGCCTGACCTGACTCCACGACGCAGGCTTCCAGAGGCGTCCCTCGAGACTCCTGGTGTCAGTTCCTCGCCGTCGACCGCCGCAGACAGCTCTGACCTCCGCACTAGTAGCCGGCGACACTACAAGTCCTTGGGCCGCATATAGTTGGGAAGCCTATGATGTCCATCAAGTTCTGTCCCTGCCCGAACACGCCCGAATATTCACCTTCGGCCAACCTCGGGATTTGTTTCATTTTTGCGCAGGAAAAATGAATTCAAATATTAAAAGTGGTCGGTTAGGTTAGCTACATTAAAACACTTTAAAACACTATGGACGGTTATTTAGGTTAGTATAGCTACATTAAAATAAACAGAGAAATGTAAATATATATAAATATATATAAATAAACCCGAGGTTGGTCGGGTGTAATCGGGCAGGGACAGAACTTGATGGACCTTTTGGGCTTCCCCAGATAGTTCACACATCAGCACTCTCTGTCGCTGCTCGTTTGTTCCTTGTACGACTTCGGGCGCACTCGGCTCGTTCCGAAAACAACCGTAGCGGGAATAATTATTAGCAAGCGTGTCTCCGGAAAGCTCAAATTACAACCAGAAAAATAACAGAAAATTATTTAAAAATTGCAAAAAAAAAGAATAAGAATAGGCAACTTTAACGAGACTATTATAAAATTAACATAAATAAAAATTAACATTACTAAAATTATTAAATAGTAATTAAAAACAGCTCCTAAAACGTATTTAAATTCTGATTGCCAACCTGGTGAGAGAATTCACCAGGCAACTGGTAACAGAATAATGTCCTGGAACAGCTTTCTTTGGGTACTTCGACCGTGTCTGAGTCCAACTGACGCATATACTATACAGTAGCTATGTGGCCCCGGAAGTGACATCACAAAGGTTTTCAGAACTGCAAGTGAAGTAGACTACACTTGTGAGTAAACGATCCGGGCTGTTTGGAGGTGTGATCACTGCTGTTTGGAGGTGTGATCCCGAATGTTCGGAGGTGTGATCCCAGCTGTTCGGGAGTGTGATCCCGACTGTTCAGAGGTGTAATCCCGACTGTTCGGGAGTGTGATCCCGGCTATTCAGAGGTATGATCCCTGAAGTTCGGAGGTATGATCCCAGCTGTTCGGGAGTGTGATCCCGACTGTTCGGGAGTGTGATCCCGACTGTTCAGAGGTGTGATCCCGGCTGTTCGGAAGTGTGATCCCGGCTGTTCGGGAGTGTGATCCCGGCTGTTCGGGGCACAGGTTCCGGTTGACCTACAGACTGATTCTGCGCGAGAAGGAGCTGCACTTCAACATCGGCGTGTACAACCCCAGCAAGGACCTGACGTTCAGCTTCAACCTGCTGCTGCACACGTACTTCAAGGTGCCTGACGTGCGGCGTTGCCAGATCACCGGCCTGCACGGCTGCATGTTCATCGACAAGGTGGGCGGTTTTCATTCTCGTGGAGTTGCGGCGTACGTCCAAATTGTGTATTCAAACAAAAGTTTAACAATTAAGTTTAATTGTAAGTATTGTTAAAAAATGCAGCAAATAAGATAAACATAAAAATGGTATTTATTTATTGTAAGACCGTATTCAGAAAACAACCCAAAGAAATGTTTTCCTTCATTTCTGTTTTTTTTTTTTTTTTTTTTTTTAAGCAAGAAAAATGATTTAAAAACTTAAAGTGTAACCAAAAGACTAGCTGCATACGTGCTTGATTAAGGACATCTAGAAAGAGAAAGACGTACTTGTGTGCAATTATTCACACTTTGCACTTGTTTTCATCTTTAATTCTTATGTTTAGGAAGAGTGACTTTTTATTTTATTTTAAATTTCAGCTATAGGTGGTTGATTTCTGTATTTATTTTATATTTTTAATTAGAGGATCAGATCTATTTTGTGTAAGTTATTTTATATTTGTACTATTATTATTATATTTATAGTCATCTTAAATTGGTGGTAGTTTGTATTATGTCGTGGATTCAAAGTTGTCTTTTTTATTAAATTTGGATGAATTAAGTAGTTAAGTTTTTAGATTTTTTTTTTTTTTGAGTCTTCATAAGACTGGTAAAATTACTTTACAACAGAGAAGTCAAGAAAAAGTTCTGTTTTTGGAGCTTTTTGGATTTCGGATCAGAAATTGAGATTTACTCCAATTTATTGACTAAAAACTACTAGCATACCTATTAATTTTCTTAAAAAAAAGATACACTTTTATAACAAACAGTGTTTCAATCAAATATAAATATAGTTCCTAGTGAATGTTCACTTATTAGTACACATGTTTATGTTTATGATTGATTGCTATTTCGTTGCAATCCAAACAGACTAGGGATGGGGCCATTTTTCAAGAAGGGAGAGACGTGGTGACGATTGGGGAATGGACAGACCGGATATACCAGAACACTCCGCAAGAACACATCATCACGAATGTTGTCTCCGGTAGGAAAATGAGAGTACAAAAGTACAACTTCCCAGACACAGGTAAGCCAACCGCTTGAACTTGCTGGCATAGATACACTGCCAGTTTCCTTGTACACCCATCAGTAATTATATTTATGGATAAAATAAAACATGTGTAAAGTAAAAAATAAGACAAAGTTCACTCCAAAGAATTCTCTCTACAAAATAATTAACTTACTCAGTAATGAGCTAATCCACCCATAAAAATTTTCAAAAATTACCCATACATTCAGAAAACTAAAATATAAGTGTCAGGATTTATATTTATGATAAGTACTAAGTACTTAACACAAGGTCTATCTACTTTCTAAATATCATTTGAATATCCTTGGAGTCTTAAACTTCCTTGGAGGTTAATTTTTAACAGCACATCATCTAAACCAAGGTTTTACCAAAAAAAAAGATTGTGCCCAACCAGCTATGTGTGCAAGATTTATCATACAAAATGTTGATAAGCAAACAATGTTTCGGAAAGTTTCTCTGTTTCTGTAAATGTACTTGCGACGGAGGGGATGCGAATGAATTGTGCACTGTGCAGTGGTGTGGAACCCGTGGATCGAGAAGGCCAAGGAGATCGCAGACTTTGGCGACGACGAGTTCCCGAACATGGTGTGCGTCGAGTCGGGCCACGTGTCCTCTCCGGTCATCCTTCTGCCCGGCACCGCGTTCGAGGCCAGTCAGATATTGCAGGTACTTCCCCAGGGGACAGTAGCGGATCCAGAGGGGGGGGGGGGGGCTAAGGGGCTCAAGCCCCCTCCGAAAGCATCTGGGTCCACTATTGTTTTAGTGTTTGCCTTGATAAAGCCTAGCCTCAGCTGGGTCAAGCCCCTCCCAAACCAAAATCCTGGATCCACCACTGCCAGGGGACCGCTGTTCTTGTGAAGCAGACACCTTCCGACCAGGCCGTGGAGAGAAAAAAAACGGCCGGAGGCAAATAGTTTCAGTGTATAACTTTTTAAGACCCTGCAATTTAAAAAAAAAAAAATCTTAAAACTGTAAACATGATCTATGCTCAAGGTTTCCTATAAATTATATTAAAAATAGACTTGAAAATTTTATTGTATCATGTACACCCAAGCATTAAAAATGATCTCTATAATAAAATAAAAAATGCCCCTTCTGCCCCTCCCTCACGGCAGTTCCTTCCGTCTGGTACGTGATGCGTGTGTGCTGATCTGAAACTTTATTGTATTTTTATTGGTGAAACCATTCCCATAATCACATATAGGCAAACCTCATTAATACAAACCTGAAGGAATTATTATTTCAGCACTTTGTAATAACGAGGCCTGTATAAACCAAATTATTGCAAAATTAGTTTTAATACTCCTTAAAAAAAGTAGAATTCCTGCACATAATTTTATACTATACCAATTTTTTTTTTTTTTTGCAAATAAAATATATTATTAAGTTACATGAAAAGTAGTTCAAAAATAGTTTTGTGCTGTGCAATATGAATAGGCATTCACAAAATTATAATGTACTAAAGTTTCAGAAATTACTTACAAGGAGACATCATTTTGGATAAATTTGTACTTTTATGGTTATTTTTCCTATCCTAAATTAAATCTAGGAGCTGGAATCAGTATTATTTTAGTTAAAACTTAGTGGGTTTTTTTTTTCCTTCTTTCCTTTCATTCTCAGAAAATTGTATCAACCATTCCTTAATACATGCAACATAGTTTCCCGGTGGGACGAAAACAACTTTGTATTACATTATAACCATGCTTAGAATGAAGCAAACTACTTAGTACCTTTGTATTATAATGCCTATGTGATTTCAAATATAAATTTTAGCATTAAGAGGGTTTCACTATGATACAATTAAACTGAAAGAATGTAGCTGTGCAACAAATTTGTAAAGTTATAGTGCATTACAGCTAATCTGAACACTTTGGACTTTTTGTGCAATTTATCGATGAATGTGTGTGTTCAATGCAAAAATATATCAAAAAGGAACACTTAGTCATAAAAAGTATGGACGTGAAGACAATCCCATATTAACAAATTGAAAACTGTGATGAAATGATGCTATTAGTGATGTGTTGCTCACACACTATCTTTATCACTCGGGAAAACTAAGTTTACAATAAATTTTGAATGATTTAAAGTTAAAGATGCATTTTCTCAAAATAGTTATGAATAATACATTGTAACCATGCTAACTTTGATAACAAAAAAATTATGTTGCTGATTAACTTTTAGATGTGTCAGATTCTGAAAAAAATCCTTTTAGGATTTAATAAAATTATATAACTTTAACATAAAGAGTTTTTGTCTTGTCCTAAAACATGAAGTTACTAACAGAAAGAATCTGAATAGAATACACTTGTAGGTTAATTTTTTGAAGTGATACAGTTCGGAGTACCCAGTGAAGATTCTTTTTTGTTTATGTTTATTTTTTATGACCCCTTAATATGGCATTAATTATGCAAAATAAATATTGTCTGATGCATATTTCAATGCTATACAATAGGCAAAAACTCGTAGTCTAAAAAATACAATTTTAAATTTGTATGATACATGGCAACAGCACATGCAGAAACAAGGACAGCGTTAACAGCAGTCAGTGTGTTTTAGAAAGGAGAGAAAGTACCCATTAACTTCCACACTGCAATGTAAGAGTAGTCAATTCTAAAATGCTCAGATCAGATGTAAATCAATATTGTGTTACATTTTACATTCCTACTCAATGTTTAGTTTTCTAGTTTTTAGCTGCTGAAATTGGTTTAGATTATTCATAACTAAGACTTGTCATTAAGTAACTTAATTTTTGTGTCTTTTGATTTCTGATTTACACATGCATTCATCATGTTTTTGTTGGTAATGTTGATTTTTACAAGTGACAGGTCGACGTTTACATTTGAAAGTCTAGATTAAATGTTTAAAATTTTGAGTCTTGATTTTTCAAAACAGCTAGGGGCTGAATCTGGCCTTGATTAAATAAACAAATATACTATCACTGGTACTAGAATATTTGATAACATTCTGTTTATGTGTGGCTTTGACAAAGCACATCAGAATATTTACAGAAGTGCATGGGCTAAAAAACTTATTTCAGAGGAAAGGGTTTTTAAACTTTAAATTACAATTGTTTATGGTTTTTTTTATTCATATCAGAGTCAAGCTTTGCAAAATACGAATTGATATATATATATATATATATATATATATATATATATATAGAGAGAGAGAGAGAGAGAGAGAGAGAGAGAGAGAGAGAGAGAGAGAGAGAGAGAGAGAGAGAGAGAGAGAGAGAGAGAGAGAGAGAGCTGTGCAGCACAGTGTACACTGTACGTTCTCCAATCCTAGTTAGTCTCACATGACATGTTAGTTTATTCATGTAATGCTTATTGCTGTTATTTAAGCGCTATTCATGCAAATTTATCACAAAAGATCTCTTGCAGTTTGTGTGTTTCGTTCAAAAATTTATCACCTGAAAATTTATTAAGCTTTATCTTACAAGTTGAAACAAAGTCCGTGCAAGTATTTGTATTCATGGATCACCTGGGAATATGAAATTCCATAAATGTGTGATGATTAGGGACCAGAAAAAAATTCGCGGATTCATTTCACGATATGCTGGAATCCAAACAACTGTACAATTTACATTGCTTCTGTGGATTGGCTTACAGTTTAGCTGAAGGACTTTGAGCCAATTGGAAAAAACCTTCAACCCAAAAAAAGTATCGAATCGCGAGCGTCCCAGTCGACGGGTGTCACGAGTCGGTATAGCCAATGAGCAGGTGGCATTTGCCCGAGTGTGTAGGGGGGGGTTGTGGAGTCCATCCTAGAGGTCATCGAAAGCGCGAATTTTTCCTGTCTCTGATCATGGCATAACACACGTTCGTATCAGGTCGGAAACACATCATCGAGACAACACACAAGGATTCGAGTTCTCTCTTGAGCTCGAACCAACTGCAACACGAGGACCAGACCCGCAGAATAATTGACGTTAGTTAAGAGAGGATGCAACTACGGGGAGGGGGGGGACAGGAAACCGCAGTAGGCCTACTCCGAGAAAACCTAGGGCGTCCACGCACATCTGTAATATAATTTCTCCGACTTCCCATAACAGAAATGTCAAATTTCCTCGACTATCTTTTTTAAAAATAATTTGTCCCGTCTCTAGTGATGGTATTCGCGAGCCGACGGCAAGTGCGAGAGAAGGGAAGGGTGAAGCGTGCGTGTGTGTTTGCAGGTGATGTGAGTGGAGGGGGGTGCTGCAGGGGGCAGGGGGAGGGGGGCGAGGGCCGCGGCGGCAGCGGCGGCGGCGGCGGCGGCGGCGGCCCAGGCCCAGCAGCACCCCGGGGAGGCCGGCCCGGGCCCCTCGACCGCGACCCCGGGCGAGGGCGTGATGTCTGTGTGGCCGCCCGCGCCCTGGCTCGCCCTCAACAACGTGTACGTGGGGGAGATGCTGCACCACCGGCTGCTGCTGGAGCACCGCAAGGAGGGCCCCCCCTCCTCCCCCGCCGACCACCACCCCCACCACCACCCGCACCAATGCGGGAACCCCTGCAGCATCTGCTCGCTCAACCTGTAGAGCCCCGCTCTCGCGGGCGCCACTGGGACACTCTTTGTTTCTTAGGTAGTTCTACTCGCGTAGCACGCTAGTGGACAGTGGTGGATCCACGAGCGGCCGATCGCATTCTACACTGGATGAAACAAAAATTTTCTTGGGGGGAAAACAGGGGATGGAAAACATTAACTACTGAACGTGAGTCATCCATCCCCCCCTTTCCCCTTCTTCGGGATCTTCTTCTGGATCCGCCACTACTAGTGTGCACGGCTATTTAAGTACTTTATAAGTCTCGGTTGATGGGTTTTTTTTCCTTCTGTGCGTAATAGAAACATTTGCGTGGTTTTACGTAAAGTTGCCATGGTTTCGGTGCTGCTGTTTGTGAGGTTTTTTTTGTTTTTTTTTTTATCCTAGTGACATATTTTTTCTACGAAAATTTTTAAGCTGTTCCGTAGAGAGCTCTTCATTTCTGTCGCTTCGACCGAGCGCCACCTTAAATTGTATCTCATCGCTGATTTGACTAGGGAATCTGCGCTGTGCGAAAGGTTGCAACGAAGAAAAGCAATAATAAAAAAAGTGTGTATAAATATCATTGTAAACATTATTTATTATGTGCAGCTAAGTAAGGTGTGGGCAAAATGTGTGTTGGTTTGATTTATTTTATAAACGCTCAAGACGAGGCACGAATCTTGCCACATCGAGACTTGAACAAAGTTAGATAGTGTGTTTTAAGGTTTTTTCTGAATGTTGTTCATGTTTGTATTTTTCGAAGAGTGTTGTTTTAAGGTGTTTCAGATGAGAAGATGTTTTTGATAATGTTGTTAGGCTTAGACCCTTGTATTCTGGTTGTTGATATTGTTTATTCATAAATAACTGCAGGGTTGGGAAGTGGGACCTTTAAAACTGGTTTATTGCACATTGGAAGTGTTTTTTTAACAAGGAAGAACCCTCCATTACATGAGGGTTTAGTGATTTTGTTCACTGGTGTCATCTAAGCATTGTTTTGACCATAAGTATACAACATTACCTAACAGGAAGTTCGACTGACAGCTGTGAAATATTTTGGAAATCAATTTAACTTTTTTTTTGTGCAGTTAAAGGCTTTAAGACTAGGATTGAGCTCAGTATTGTAGATAAATTTTTTTCTGGCTATACAAACATGTCAGCGATTCAAAAAATTAATTTATAAAAATACCAGCAATCCACTTTGGTTTTGCCTGGATGTGATCCACTAATGTGGTGTCATTTAGATTTAATAAGTAAGTACTTATAAGTATCAATAAAAATTGCTTATTGTAGGGACATGTGCTGATGAAATTAATCCTTTAAAAAGTTCTTACCTAGATACAATAATGAAAGAAAAACAGCAGGATGTGCTGTAAGTACAAAACTTAAACTAAAATGTACTTATTTAATTTACAGATAAATAAAAAAGCATGTAGGATGCACTGACAGCACCTAAACTCTACCAAAATACTTAATTTCAATTGTAAATTAGACATTTATGACAGATAAACTGACAAAAATAATTAGGTGCATACCTAATAAATAATATGTACGTTTCGCTATCCGTATTCTGATACCACGGTGCACTTAAGTTAATTTGTTGACGTAGAAATGGTATACAAAATGTGGATAAATTACAAGTTTGAAAGGCCAAGACAGGTATATTCATAAAAAATTGAGAGATAACCCTTTTTGAATTTGTATATAATTTAAATTTTATAATTTTTTAAATAAAATAAATTTTATAGTATTAAAATGTAATCAAATGCACCACTCTGGAAAAATACTTGGCTTCTTTAGGTCACGTGGATTCATGATACCAGAATTGTTACGAACTGTCCATCTTCGTTTTGTGTAATCCACACATTTGCAATTGTAGTTACTATTTTACGTGTGTCCGTGATCCCCATTCGCTTGTGTTAGTGTGGAAATATAGAATGGGCCTTACGTGTACAGGAAGGTCATCGCCTTTGTTTACCTATTCTGTGTGTCCGCATCTCCAAAATAAATACAATTTTCAGTTTTCGAAATTCAATTCTAACATTCCATTATTTTTAGGATTATTTTCCCAAGAATGATAATCAAACGAGAGAACATTACCGGTTGATATATAGTGCGGGCTAAATGCCTTGCAAGTCAAACTCCATAGTTTGGTGGTAACGCATTGTTTGTAACGGACCGGTTAAGCTGAAAGGAAACAAACAGTACACAGACTCAGCAAGGTCCGGTTGTACAGGAACTCTTTAAAAAATATCGGTCATTGTAATGAGGCTGGTGAATATATGTACAGGTGGTCCACATTAGGGGAGAAAATCAGGGAAAACTCATTGGTCTGTGGGAGTAAGGGAGTTCACTTGAAATTCTGTAAATAAGATTAATGGAAATTCTCCAGTGATAGTAATCTGCCATCAAGTAGACTGGGGAAAAAAAAAATTAGTGCATAGTCATACTCACAATGAAATGGAGAATATGCTAGGTTTTGGGGGAGAGAGAAAAAAATTGCAAAATATATAAATAAAAATAAATAGTCAGGGAAATTACAGTAGAACCCCGATTATCCGTGTTAATGAAGGGGACGAGTGAGTCGGATAATCGAAAATCGCGGTTAGCCGAGTCATGCTTGCCTCAAAGGTCATTAGACCACAGACAGCCATCTGTGGACATTCGGAGATTACATATACACACATTATTTGTGTGCGTGTGCGTTGTTGACATAGAAGCGGACTGCTTAGTGCTGGGCAGCAGTGGTTTTTAAGTCTTTCGTGTGCGGAGACGTGGGCACGCGAGTCGTTGTTGCACCGAGGTGTGTGGCTAGCCGCCCGCCAGTCCGAGGGCCCAAGACAGCTGATAGCTGCCAAGGTCACTCATTCTTTTCATCGCCCGTAAGCGACGCTGCCACACTTAGCTCATTGCTCTGTTGTCAGTAACACCATCGGGCTGGTTATTGTTTTACAGAACGACTGCCTTCAAAATTCTTTTCGAGATAAGATTTTTCATACCAGTGCATTGAGACTTGATTTGATGGTTTTGAAACGGTGTCTCTGTCTCGTATAATTCACGTTTTTTTTATCCCCCTTTATTTATATGAATTTTAAATGTTAGATTTTTTATTTTTAGCTTGTTGAACGTGGAATTAGTGCAAAAACGGCCTATTATGACTTAGTGTTGCAGATGGGTCGGAAATCTTATAACGACCACCTCTCTATAACGACCCTAATCTCGGGAACCGTGAGGGGTCGTTATATCTATTCTCCGTTCACTCTTAGCTGAGTTTTGAAATAAACAAACACCGTCGTATCACTGCGCCGCGTCAGCAAGTGATAGGCTGAATTTATCTTGCGTGCCAAGCACTAGTTGCAACACACACACTTCCGTACAGTCGGTGCTCATAAAATAACGGAGAAGTAATTTAACAGGAAAATGGTTCTTCTGTCAAGCCTAGTTTTTTTAAAAAAAAATTTACGTCTGCTGTGATAAAATTACGCCACTTAATGGTACACCCTCCGACCTTTTCTGTTGAAACCATTCAAACAAACAAGTGTCCAAGCTGCTAAATGTGGATTCTTTCATCGTCTTGCGTTTATTTAATCCACTTGAAGTGTCAGCCTATGAAGCAAACTGAAGGATTTTTTCGCGATTTTTTATGATGTCGCGCACTGTTGTGTTACCGACATCAAACTCAGTCGCAAGTTTGCAATCGTTTCTCCACTCTGAAATCATTCTATAATTTTTGTTTTGCTGTCGATGGACAGTACCACTCGCTTTCTTTTCTGTTAATTTGATGACATGATGAAATATTGCGCTCAACTCTTCCGCACAACACAACGGTATAATCCGTCGGAATGCAGATCACTGTTACAATACATAAAATTATCACCACCTTCACGCTTCAACAACGTACACTAATGGAATGGACTGTCTCCATGCGCCGGGTAATCTCTGTGGCACGGCGCCGTGCTGCGCGCGGGAATGTACAGTCCGGTCATGCGGACGTGGAATCGCGCACCAGTGTATAATCTATTCATGTAACATGGAACACAAAAATATTATTTACATACGTATGTATGTACTAGTATTTTTTTTTAAAAACTTTCTGTGTATATAAACATAACTGAGTCAAAGTACTTTGACCAACATACATTTTGCAAAGTATTTTAACATTTACATACATTTTGTATCTTTGGTTATATGTAACTAAAAAATTGGACTTGATGGACATAAATCGCGGTTAATCCGCGAATCGGATGATCGAGTCGCGGATAATCGGGGTTCTACTGTATATTGCAAATTTGAGTGGATACCCTGATATGCATAATGCTCACTAAGTACTACCTGCTCAGCATATTTTGAACGGGTATAGCACTCAAAGAAAAATGCCACGCCCAAGGATATTTTCCAACCTCCTCCGCGATGATGGCTTGCGAGACTTTGGGCCCGCACTATAAGCGTGGCAGCTTGACATTGCTATTTCAACATGAATACTTCTTAAGGGAGTTGTGTTGTGGTGTGGTATTGTGTGTGAATAAATTACAGGTGCCACGTTCGTGCCAAGCTCACTAGCATTCCTTTTGCATTCCAAAGTGTTACAGTTGGTTATCTTAGATAAGAAAAGACTTGGTAATGTTCCATACCTTGTTAAAGTGGAATAACTATTTACAGTTTTCAAATGCTTATTTGATTTGCCGCATATTTTACATTGCTCTCAATTTCCATTTGGAAAACTTTTGAATTTTAAAATAATTTAATATTCACTATATTTTTTTGTTATTACATGTGCTTTGCCTTTGATATGCTATTTAAATGTAAATTTTTCAAATTTTTAACTTCTAAGTTGAAACTTTTGTTAATATGTGTTTTTCTTAAATATTGGTTGCCAATAAAGTCAACAAAACATTGAAGTTGTTGGAACTTAGCGTACTACTTCAGCAACCTCAATAAAACATCCACAAACTTTTTTTCCCCTAAAACATGTTTTGGAAACCTAAATACTAATTTATATAAGTATGTTGAGCATTTTAAATTCATGCAGATTGATTGCTGTACAGCATATATTTTTGTGCAAACCATTAGCAAATTGTTTTATTAAAAGAGTAGTATGAAAACTGTGATGTTATTTGTTTTTTCTTATCCATGTCTGTAAATTACAGAACTGAAACAAAGTTTGTGTGTGACGTGTGATTGTTTTCGTACCATCACACATATATATTTATTTTAACGTGATCGCAAATGTGCTGTTAAAATTTTTGGGGGAAACAAAAGTTGCTGAAAGTTTATACACGTTGTCAGGCATGGTTGCTTTTATTGCATTTACTATGTTATACAGTAGTAATGTTAAGAATAAAAAGTTAAGTCTTCTTGAATTCCCTTTAAAATGTTTTCTTGTTTAAGTGTGTGTATATTTAGTTACTTTTTTCATTATGAAGTTTTTCAAGATAAATTTTTAATCAGTACATAGTTAGTGATTTTATAATAATGTAATATCTAGCACGTATTCAAGTAAGACTTTTTGCCATCATAAACAACATTTGACGGAAACAACTTGGACAAATTTTCAGTGATGCAAACAGTTATAAATCTGCAGTCTGCAAGATTTTTTTTTTTTTTTTAAACCTGATTAATGATTGAAGTTACTAGTTTATGTAAGTACTATCTTGTTTATAAACAAGTTATCTGATGATATCTTGATTATAAAAACCTGGTAGTGTAATAATTTGACACAGCTTGTACCTGGATATCAGTTTACTGTTTTGATGTGTAAACACCTAGTGAGTTGGATGTGTTGTGACAAGAACATAACACACTGAATGAAAGCGTGTAAGCCCACTGCAAAAGAAAAATATCTACGTAATAATGCTGCAAGAATGGTGGAACTTTGCAGCAAAGAAACAACACTCCTCAAGAAGGCAGACTACGATCAAAAAATTTTTAAAATCATCACAGGGCAGTACTTTTTAGATGCTGTATTTATCTTCAGGCAATTCTGTACATGTGCGTTAATTATTTTCTGGTTTGTTTGAAAACATGATTATTAGGTTCATAATGTGTAAAAGAACTACATTGTTTAATAGAATTTTTGTTAACACCTCCCTATTAACCCGCATGTTTGCTTATTTGACGTTCTGCCGGCCTGTTTTATTTTGTATAGTGTATGAACGAGATACTACTGTACTTTGTGATTTCTGCAGGTAAGTTAAACATTTTTGCAGCAAGCTCCTATTCCAATAAGCTCAAAATGTTTAGCAATAACAATGGAAAACAATGTTTTAAATATTTTTATTAGTAACATGTCCCTGTTAGGACAGAATTGAGATTAATTAATAGTTTAACAATGTTTGACTATTGGGGAACAATAATTTTCCCTTGCGAGGTTTCGGACAGATGGTCTGTTGATTTAAAGACCTAAACAAATGTGCTGAACAGTTGAATGTTGTGTAGACAGTTTGAATGCTAAATATTTCAAACACAGTCTGTGCTCTCCAATCCAGCATATTTTTGCCGGCACCTCTCGAGATGCTATGTTCAGATTTTTTTCAGGTGGTTCGAGTGTTTGTTGACCTTGACCTCAGGTGGTGGCAATGTGCTGCCCTTGTTTTTAGTTTTAGTTTACTCAGTGTTGATTGTGTTGTTTCTTGCCATAAAGCAACTTATGACAACTTGTTTTAATAATCTTTGTACTGTATATTAGTTTTACTATGTTATTTCTGTAAAAACTACATGAACGTTTGAAAATCCTGCAAAATTGCTAATCCTTCAGAGCCGTGGTTCCCAACATGCATGTTAAATACCCTTTACTGTACATATTTTAAGTTATGGAGATAAGTTTATCTGTGGCTCACTCAGCCATCTAGTTTTGTTTGACTGACCCTTGTGGGAAATCTGGAAGTTTCATTTCCGAAATCATGTCAAAGCAAACGTCACCAAAAAAATTTGAAGTCTTAATTGCAATTCTAAATCTATTTTTTTACTAGCATTTTAAACAGATATGAGTTAAACATGAACATGACTACGAGCTAATGTAATACATACTAAGAATGACTGTGGAGCATCACAGTTGTCATTTGTACAATTTATTTGAAATATTTTCTATCGTGTAAGACATATTTTCACCCTAACTACATGGGGGAAAAAAAATTTTGAAGCCCGAAGCAAAAATTAATTTTGAAATTGAAGTGGAATATAAAAAAAATTATATTTTGGAAACTTTACCAACTCCTTAACAAACAGTACTGGTTTTTATACTGCATCATGAGTAGCACCTTTTGTGTCTAGGAACTATTGCAAAATGAGAGAATAATTGTGTTTAATTTAATCATTCCCTCACATGGATCATGTGAATAAAAATCTATCTGACAGTTGCAATCACTGTAAAAAGTAGCCATAACAAATAAATGCTGTACGTTTTTCTTAATGGTGCCTGCTACAACTCAACACACAATTCAAAGCAAGTGAAATACGGATTGAAATTTTTCTGTTTTCATATGTGGTGTTTACGAAGAGTACAGTGCAAAAAAGTCTATGTTGAGATAGAAGTAATAAACCCGGGAAATGGCCACATCTGCACAATTTCTAGAGACACCTGTATTTCGCGAATATATTTTGTGTCAAGGTATTTCACA
Organism: Bacillus rossius redtenbacheri; assembly: GCF_032445375.1. Classification (NCBI taxonomy): domain Eukaryota; kingdom Metazoa; phylum Arthropoda; class Insecta; order Phasmatodea; family Bacillidae; genus Bacillus; species Bacillus rossius. The sequence continues at coordinate 20,736,393 of NC_086343.1, read as the reverse complement.
AAATACTGTAGCTTTTCTCCTGTGGTATTTGGCTGAGGTCGGTGAGAGGTGTCGTCCCGCTCTTGACGGGGCCGATGAGGATGTGGTCACCGTACTGCTGCACCCTCACAATTTGCCATGACTCTTAGAAAAAGCTACAGTGTTTTGTGAAATACCTTGACATGAAATGAAATCGCGAAATACAGGTGTCCCTAACGATTACATTGTAACCGGGTGAAGCCATTTCCTTCTCCTCCTCCCCCCCTTTTCCAGATAATGCCTGTGCCATGTTAGTTACATACCCAAAACATTGGTTGAAGTGTATAGTGTTTGAATTGTGGAAACAATTTTAAATGACTGTATTTAATGGAAGTTGTTGTGTTCAACAACGGAGATTCTAGTTCATGCTTGCTAACCATCAGACGAGTCAAACGCCGTATCCGCAATGTTTCGGGCGGAACAATACGGCAATGGCACGGTAAGACAGGCTTCAACGTCACGGCATGCCGTCTCCTGATGATCCCTAACTCCATGAGTAAATCGTACTCAAACATCCATTTATAAATTACAAACAAAATCAGTTTAGCCAACAAAAAAAAATGTCACGTGGGCTTTACTTGTAATGCTTGTCTTATTGCAGTCATAGGCATCAATATCCAAGGTGGTTGTGGTTATTTCTTTATGAGAAGGCTTCAATGATAAATTGTACTCAATTTTACTAGCCGAATCATGAAAACAATTAAGTACGGTAATAAATAGAAAAAAGTAATTTTTTTTTACCTGCATAAATCATAAGATGCAAAAACTATAAGCAAAATTAAAAAAAAAAAACTCACATTCAATACAGAACAAGCACAAGTTTTTGACTTTCTGAAAACTTTTGAAACATAAATTTGAATTAGAACCGACTCTTGACATCCACCTTGTCATTATGATGTTCACTGCAGTGTAATTTGTAGTATGTAACAGTTATTGTAGATGTGTATGAAGAGTTAATACAACTAAAAGTTCAGCACAAGTTTAAATTTTGTTTTAAAGTATGAATTCGAGATTGAATGGAAGTGAAACCGTCCCAGAAATACGTGTAGCATTGTAAAGCATTTGTTGACTGGCTTGTAGATTTTTAAAACATGGATGGTGAAAATATATCTGAGGACCAATATACATAGTAACTGTTGGTACTTCAGACTAACAAAATAGCTTTGCAGTAAGCTGTAATTTTTAAAGTGTATGTAGCACAAACAAAATGACTCGTGCATATGTTTGTGTTATTGGCAATGTCTCTGCCTTCAGGTTTTGGAAATGAGAAGGTAGACAATATATGTTGTGTGTGCAACGGAATACATTGTAACCTTTACCTTTCTTGCATTTGTTTAATTTATTAGGTATTAACTTTCGCTGTTAAATATTGCCTTTTTGTTTGTGATTTCCAAACAGGGGAGGGGGAGGGGAAGAATCTTAGGTAGTCCAAACGTTCTCCACGACAATTGAGATAGTAAACTTTTCTTCTGAGGGCTTGAAAGTTCTTGTCAAACAAGCGAACACAAGTGTTGTTCATGGACACACCCGATACAGCTTGCTAACAGTAATCTCTCTCATGCAACTTGTCTCAGATTTCTACAGTAGTGCCAAAATAATGTTGTACGTATCCTGTTGCTGTTGTCCTGTCAAGTGTGTTTGTAAACAGCTTCATGTAGCTATCAGTGTTGGTAAACAAACATCATGTGAGCGACAATTGGGGAAAATGGGCACGACTGGTACTGCTATTGATAACTGTAAAGTCTGAGACAACTTACATGTCACAGGTTATTAAGGAACGTGTTCACTTGCAATATGCCGAGATGTGGTTTTTTACACGTACTTAAATGCATAACATGCTTTCAAATGAGAAAACCATTTTTGAGATAGAGAAAAGCACAAAATGCTTCATGAAAAGTACGTTTGTATTTTTTTTTTTTTAACGTCACTGAGAAATGCTCGACCAAACAAGAAATCCTGACAGAGCAATCACCTCCGCACATGCGATTCACAATTAATGTATCGGTTTGAAAGCAACAGCAGTCGAGTGTCCCACGTGTAGAACCTCATCTCGGCAAGTGGTTGGGTGTCCAGGTTGGCAGGACTGCCTGGATGCTCCCAGTCGCTGTCCCCTTCCCCTTGCAGTGCACCTACGCCCTGTGAGAGCGAAAGAGGCTGTCTCTTCCCCACGCTCCCGCTCTATGATTTACATTACAGTAAAACCCCTCGGTTACACTCCTCATCAACCATTTTCTAGACCTGCGAGGATATTTTATTATTTTTATCCGATTTCAAATACATAGTTACACTTAAAAACAGAAAATATTCATTAGTATTTCAAAGTGTAGTTAAGCTGTTTCAAATCAACTTTAGGTTGAGCGTCATTGTTGTGCACAGGGTCGCAAATCTGTAGGATTTTCAGTAGCTGAATGCGAATGAAAAGGGAGGGGGGTGTAATTCTGTGACCAAAGGATTTTGTGCGTAGATTTAATAATTATTTTCAATGCCTATAGGCATGCAATAAGCGAAAAACTTCATATTCTAATTTTTTCTTTGTATAATTGAATTATGTTTATCATCCCCACGTTGCAGTTATTATTTGCAAATGTGAGCGAGCCTCCCCTCCCCCTCCCTCAGCTCCAGCCCATGCAAATGCGTACAGTCCGGGTTTAATGAGCTCAACATAACGACCCGGTGTTTTATTTCAAAATGTGAAGCAGCAGATCTCCTAAGCTCACGCTGGGGGGACAGTCTGCAGTCCAGAAATGTTATGAAGTTGAAAACAAGTCAAGCAAACAATGAACTTATGTAGTCTAGTGTAATAAATGTTATATTTTAGATGTCACAAAAAAAATTATTACTTTCTTGTTACTTGGATTGAATGTTCATATTCTCATATATTTTTATATAATTTCTGTTTGAATTTATTTTGGACTAAAACACATTTGTATAGGCCAACCATTTTCTGTGGCCCATGAAAAAACTAGTGCACTGTGAATTGTCCTCTTTTTGCACTTTCCTACATCTTACAATATGATTTCCAGGAGCAAAGAGGGGTGTGTATGTGATTTTTTTCAAAATTTGTTACTTTAGTGCATGAATCATTAAATGAACGTAGTTGTACATCTGAACCAAAAGCCATCTTTCTCACCTGAAATTACATGTAAATGCAGCCTTAAGATGTATACGAATAACGACGTGAGGAGTTGGAAAAACTTTTGTAAGTATATTTATCTGTAGTTCAGTTATTGTTGACTCATTCTTCTGATATACATGCAGTGAAAGTAGCCTAGCTTAGGACATTAGAAGCAGAACACCATTTTTTCATGTCTAAATGTAATAGTTGTAACTTAACGACAGTGTACCATTGGTTATTTTGGCTACCAGTCTTTCTGTACTGTGAACACTGTCAAGTACAATATTGAAAGCAATTTTGTGTGTGTTGGATATTCTCAAAATGTAAAATACTTTTTATGATACAATAGTATGCAATATAATTTGTTCAGAACATTTTTATGAATTGTCATTACTATGTGCCTGTGTTTTTAAAATACTAAGCATTTCCCCCCCCCCCCCCCATTTATGTGCCAGTTTTTTTTCCCCCAATCGATGAACCAAGCAACTATGGTGATGTGCAGCAAATCTAGCACATCGGCTTGTAAGGTGTCAACGTTCATGACTAAAACTGTACAACATGAGGGATGCTGCAATACACTTTTAGGTATATTTTGAAACTAGAATACATATTGTAGTTGTGCCCGACTTCAGGAAAATAATTTCTACTTAGTTTATCATTTCATGGTCCCTAGACCCTAAACCATTACAAATTCAAATGTTTGTTATGGCAGTTGTATGATTTTATTTATATATATAATATATATATCATGCAGATTAATAGCCTGACTAAAGGAATTACTCATTAAATAATTTACTAAAGGTTTTGTGTGCAATGGGACTTCCATTTCTTTACTTAAATAAGTGGACTAGTACACTGGTGTCAATGTTGAGAATGGTCTACGATAGATGAGTGATCGTCGTAAATAATTACCAGGAAGTTTAGCATGTCTTCCTTTCATGCAAGATTCTCATTCGTCAATGTATGCTTTGTGCTTTTGGGGGAAAGTATCGACAGCGCTAGCACAATGAATAAACATAAACATCAGGAGTCTTGAAAGCAGGTCAGTCAGTGACAGAGGTCTCAGCCTGAATCGGTTGCCAACTTCCAAAACACTGGGAATATTCGACGCGGGCAAGCACAAGAACGTCCAAGTATAGGTGGTTTCCCAACATTGGAATACTGACCACTAACTGCAGTTACGGATTTGATTTCAACCGATGTTCAAACAGCAAGCAGAATGACAGTCAGGGGCTTGTGAACTAATTTCAGGCCTTCTTTTCATGACCTTGTAATGAAGTTTTCTTACAATTCTTTTGCACCACACGGTGATTTTTTAAATAAAATTAATAAGCGAGACTGAATATGAGCATAATGTAATACGAGATCTTGTTACAACCTCATAGCTGCCAACCTTTCATGCCAGTCATCAGTAATCACTCGGAGGCATATCCAGGATTCAGTGTGGTGAGTTGCGGGGGGTGGGGGGGGATGTTTAGTTACCCCATCCCCAACACCCTTGTTAATAACACTACAGAACATACATTAAACTACATTTTTCAGCATAGGCCCACTGATAACAGCATTTTGAAATGAAGAAATGCATTTTTCACATAAAACGTCTATGTTGTCTGTGTCATACACTTTACACTAACATTAAACTCTTGAAGTCAGATGTTTCGTTGCATATTTTGCAGCCTGCAACTGTTTTTTGGGAAAAATGTTTCTTGAAGCACACTTCGCCATCTGATGCAGTCTTTACTTTTTGAATTAGAAGTGCAGAAAGAGACTGTTGACAATGACGGCCTAAATTCAGTATGATTTTTTCGCACAGAACTAAAAATTCACTCTGTGGAGGCATTGCTATGAGCGACACTCAATAATGCAAACATTACTTTACTTAGGGCACTGTATTTAATTTGACCACTTTCATTTTTCAACTGACTTATTTTCCACCAACTTTCATCAGACCTTGAACAATTTACAATGTCGTCTGTGAAATTTTCGAATTGATAGGCTGCAATCTCTTCTTCGAGCCTGTCACGCTGACTTTCTTCTATAAGTTTTGGAAATCTATGGACGAAATACTCTACAGAAGTAAATGAAACATCTTGCCTAACAGAAATGTCAGCTACCTCTGCATGTTTTAAGAATACGTCATTAAGAGGAAACTTTTTCAAAATGTATAAATACAAGCTGCAACATAAAACTCCCTCACAGAAGAATAGAAATTTCTAACATCTATATCTTTTACAGACTTTTCCTGTAAGTATGCCCTAGTTTTCGCACCAATCACCAGCTCCGAATCAGACTTTTGATTTTTAACCTTCTGAAATTCAACCTCTGTGATTGAAGTGGCTCCAAGTTTCAGAGCAGATGGTTTGATAAACCTCATAAATAAGTCTGTCAGAAGACCAACAAACTTTCTTCTCAAGATGTGTATGACAGGGGCTTCCTGCTGTAAATACACATTAACACAATTAAAAACTGGGAGAACAGACTCCAAAAAATAACAGTACAGCTTTGTGACAGGATCCTGCATTAATGACCTCAACATTGAATGCTGTTTATTTGTTGAATCCACTTTCAGAAGAGGACCATGACAGAACAACATTTGTAAGGCTTCCCACTGGTCTACAACCCAAGTAATGCAATCAAGCAAAGAAAGCCAACGTGTACTTACATACTTCAAAATTTTGTGACTTTTCATCTCACAAATTTTCTGGTACACCTTGAAAGTATTCTTCCTCTTTAGAGATTTTTTCTAAGTAATAAAATAGTTGCACTAAGAAGTTTTCAACATTTACTAACAGATGTGAGGATGCCTTCTGAGCTGCCAAATTTACTAAATGGCATGAACAGCACTGCATTACAACTGCAGGGTGGAGTTCTTTTACAAAGGATATTACTCCTTTTGTTTCACCTGTCATTGTGTTTGCATTATCTGAAGCAAATGCAATGCAGTTTTCCCATGGAATTCTGAGAGAACAGAGCGCTTTATTGATAACTGAAAAAATTCCTAACTCGGTGTTGTCACTAGTTTCCAAAACCGACAAAAGTACAACAGATACCTGACCTCGAGCTGGATTGAAAAACAAAAAAACCAAAGGGTACAGCGTCACAGAATTGGAATCAGTACTTCCATCAGTTGCCAACGAGAACGGCACCTGCTGCAAAATAGAAATTATTTCTCTTTCTGATTCACTTGCCATTTGCTGAACCAATGCATTCGTCTTGGTTCTAGCACAACCATATTTATGTGCAATCTTTGAATCAGGAAACATAGCCCTAAATAAATTACCTGAGTGGTCGGAGACTGATAATGGGATATTATGCTCAACTAGAAATGAAGTGAACAACAAATCTGCATTCGTAACATCCGTATCACCACTGTTTACAAAAAAAGACGAAATAGATTTATTGTCTGATTTCACTTTCGCATAATCTCGGTGTTTCTTGCATTCAAAATGTCTTCGGCAGTTGTCTCTACCTCTGTGGGCAACCGAAAAATCACTATTACAGACGTTGCAGAATACATGATTCTCAGACACAGATGAACGTGAAAAATACGGCCATTCACTTGCATAAATGTCCCGGTATTTTTGTAATACAGGTGTTCTTTTGCTAGTACTTTCACTCCGCACAGCAGCACGCTTCATCGTATTTTCAATGCCACTCTGAAACGGTAAAATAAGTGACGCTGCCACTCTTAAACCGTAAAATAAGTGATGTGTCGCCCACGCAATCCAAACCTAACGACCATGTTTACAGTTAACACGAAAAGGATGCCGAGACTGCTTGAAAAAATCGCCGCAACAGCGCTACTATTGCAAGATATCGACAGCGATAGCTATCGTACTCACAGCGTCAGCGATATCGTTCCATAGTAAACAAATATTACGTAAACTGCTTTTTGTGGTTTTTGTAAAAAAAAACCGTAATACTTTCTTACCAACCCGTGATTCAGTAATATATGTCACTACACCGTAATAATTACGGACAATCCGTAATGGTTGGCAGCTATGCAACCTAGCCCTCCCAGCCAGCTCAAAACTGGTCTGAATTACACAAACATTAAAACACTCTTGAATTTGTTGGGTTCGGAAATATGTACTGTTCAAATTTCATAAAAACGTTGCTTTAAATGTTTCATGATTAAAATAAAGTCTCTTGAGAACCATGACCGATTTTTATTGCTTTTTATTATCCTTTACCGAAAATTCACAGCAGCATAAAGGCTGCCATCATCCGACCACAACACAGTTCAAGATTATACATAAAGCATAACAAAAAAGTTTTGATTTGAAAAACCAATTTACTTTAAAGTGGTACCGAAATGTCCGATGAAAAGGTTATTTATTACTGTTATTAAATACCATGATTTCACATGAACTGAAAAAATTTGTTCTGTAACTTCATTTTAACTGTTTCTGCTGATTTGTATGCAATAAGGATTTACTTTTTGAATTGCCATAATCTTGAAAGTAGTCATCTCACAAGCACATAAATACTATTCCATGCCTGTGATTTGTCAATATTTTTTTTTATCATTTTTGTGTTCAAAAGCTATCTTTGTGAAAAAAAAAAATTTTAATTTACTTGCATCAAAGAAACTAAGCTTACTAAGAGAAAGCATAATTCCTTATGATTATAAGAGAGTGTGAAATTTAAAGGTGATCTCTTTATCGCATCAAGCCCTCTTGGGTGAGAGCCAGGTATCCTGTTTACAGGGGTAGACAGGGGTGGAGAAGGTCGAACTGGTCTTGAGGCAGGATTATGGCTGGGCAGTCTTCTTGGAGGGGCGGCGCAGGGGTTGCGGACGCGTCCGTCTCCGGGCTGGAACGGTATTGGAGACGGCTGTTTGTAGATCCCTGGATGTCCTGGTCTGCTTCATCCCTGGATGATGGGTGACAGGGGAGCCGGGAAGTGCCGATAGAGACGCAGGATACTTCGTATACGTCTCTGGCTGGGTTCCTGGTCTCTCGAAGGAGGTTCGAGGGGGCTGGTGGTCTGTTCAGGAGCAGTGGTCCTCGGAGGGCTGGGTATGAGTGAGAGTGGAGGTGGAATGAGGTGATAGGGGCGTAAAAGGTGAGGTGGCTGATGCTGGTTGAGCTCTTCCTCTTTTTGCCTCTTGATGGTGGTTGTGCTGATGCTCGGAAGGGCGGTCTGCAAGAGTTCGCAGAGTCCCCTCGGCAGAGGGAAGCCGTAGCGCAGATCCGGGCAGTTCTCCTGGCGTCGGACGAGCTCCTCCAGGGTTGGTGGTGGTCCGGGTATCCGCACCAGGGGTGGAAATAACCCCGGCGGAGGCTTCACGGAGGTGACCTTGAGTTTCCTCTGCTGTGCGGCCTGCTGGCGTAGATGAATAGCTAGAGGGGTGAGGGATGGGGCTAGACTATTCATTGAAAATTTCGGTATTTTTACAAGGAAACTTTAATTGACCTGAATGTCCAAACAGTTCAATTGGTCGCCTGTGTCGGCTTTCACAACATACACTGAATTATACACAGTACACCCTATCGTCAAGGGGGGGGGGGGGGGGGGGGTTGACAAATTCCCTAGGCCGAGATAGGTCCTCGGATGGCCTGGCTCACGAAGGAGGGGTGCGAACTGCAGAAAACGGATAGCCAGTTCTGCTGCTCCCCTATGATCGTCCTATGGTCAGTGGGCGGATTCCAGCCTCACTGGCCATCGGGCCGATCAACTGACTTCAGGTGGATGACCTTGCCTTTATATAGGGAGAAATGCGCGGGAACGAAGAAAAGGAAGGGAGGGGCAAACTCACTCCTCTTTGGAAGGGATGATATGCGTGCACATGAATCTCGCTGAAATTTCCCTGCCCTGGTGGTGGAAGTATAAACTAGATACAGTAGAATCCCTCCCGAACGACCCCCCTCTGGAACGACCATTCCGTAAGAACGACCAGTTTTCGAGGAACCGTGAAAAAATTCGAAAAAAAAAAAAGAGTAAAATCGGATGTGAAACAAGTGCGCTACACACTATGTACGGCGCTGCGCGTCACGTTTTTCTTGGTGAGCGCTGTACTGTTGGCAGGCGCACGCATGGCTAAAAATAGATACCACCCCTTCAGAGTCCAGACTGGCCACCCTAGCGATAACGGTAAACAGTGGTGCGCATGCGCATTTCTGTTGCCGTCTCGATCCCGTGTCTTTGTCTTGTGGCTTGTTAGTGTGATCTTGCTCGCTGGTGGATACACTTCTTTTGCTTGTTGATTCGGATATTTCTTGGTTTTTATTATTGTTGACGACTTATTACGCTTTGTTTCTTGACGCTGATTTGGTTAGTGGTTTGATTTTGTGAATTTTGTATATTGTTGACGACACACGCATTTGTTTTTGGTTTTTGATTTGGTAAAATTATTGGCTTGATTCTATGAACGATCGTTGACGACACACGCAGTTTTACACTGATTTTGATTTTTTATTTTTGGGATTTTCGTTTCGCATTTGTGAAAATGAGTGCCAAGCGAAATACACTTTCGCTAATGAAAAAATATGAGATCATCCAGCAAGTGGATAAGAAAACAATTTCCAAGACTAAGATAGCGCAGCAATACAACATTCCGAAGTCTACTCTCTTCACGATTCTCAAACAGAGAGAAGAAATTGTGAATGCAGTACAGAAGCAAGGCCGCAATGTACAACTGAAAAATTTGAGAGGCGCGACGTACGAAAACTTGGACGAAGCTATGTTGGAGTTGTTTGGTGAGCTGAGAGCTCAAAATTTGCCTGTGAGTGGGCCAATGATGTTGGCAAAGGCGGACGAACTTGCTTTGAAGTTAGGTTTGACAGACTTCAAGCGTTCAGTCGGGTGGCTGAATCGTTTCAAGGCTCGGCATGGAATATCCAGCCACAAGATAGTCGGCGAAAGTGCGTCGGTTGATCCGAAGTCTGTAAGTGAGTGGTTGCCCTTGCTTCAGAACATCCTCAGCCGATACCAGCCTCGAGACGTTTACAACGCAGACGAGCTGGGGATGTTTTATAACCTCTTGCCAGACCGTACTCTTGCGGTGAAAGGGGACGTATGCAAGGGTGCGAAGAGGAGCAAGGAGCGCCTCACAGTCCTCCTTTGCTGCAACATGAACGGCAGCGACAAAATGAAGCCCCTAGTAATAGGAAAGTCAAAAAAACCGAGAGGTTTCAAGGGGAACATTCTTCATTGCGACTACGACTTCAACAAAAAAGCGTGGATGAATGCAGCAGTTTTCACGAAGTGGCTTCGCAGCTTTGATGCGAAAATGGGTGTGATGAATAGGAAAGTTGTCCTGTTCGTCGACAATTGCCCTGCGCATCCTCCGCTCGATAACCTCAGAAATATTGAGCTGGTGTTCTTGCCTAAGAACACCACCAGCGTGCTTCAGCCTCTGGACCAGGGAATAATCCAGCAGGTGAAGCTGAAGTACCGGGAAATGCTTGTGCGGAGCATGGTGTTGCAGCATAACATCGGGAAAGAGATTAAGAAGTGGGACGTGTATAGGGCAACGGAAGCTATTGTTACCAGCTGGAGGGCATTGAAACCAGAAGTAATCGCCAACTGTTTCCGACACGCCAACTTCGTCACACCAGTCGACGATGTGCCTCTCGCTGCCACCAACCCTGAAAACCCTGACGACCCTGACGACCCACCCACAGTGGACGCCAAGCCCCAGCCGGGCCCCTCGACGAAGCCGCAGCATCAGATTTTCACTCTGCCATGCGACGACGAATCGTGGCAGCAATTGGCCCCAGACTGCACGTTTGCAGAGTTCGTGACAGCGGATGACAACGTTGCAGTTTGGGGTACACAAGATGATGATTCCAATGATGTCAAGGGGCAGGAGCCGAGCGATGAAGATGAAGAGGAGGAGGAGGAGGAGGAGGGGGAGGGAGAAGCAGAAGAACCAGAAGTTGTGCCGACGACGAGAGACGTCCTCAAAGCTGGGGATGTCTATGAATATCTTCTGAGGCGGCATGGTGCAAGTGATGCTGTGGGGTCCTGCTTAACGCAGTTGAAAGAGTTTGCGGAAAATGCCATCTTGAAAAAAAAGCAGGCAACGATAAAGGACTTTTTTAAAAAGTAAGGTGATAAATAAAGTGTTAGGTGTTGTGTATTTATTTTTTTTATGTTCGTTAATGTTTTTTTTTATTGTTTTACGTCTCGTCGACGTGTCTAACTTGTGTGACTTTGAAGAACAAAAATGCTTAAAAAAATTAACAGCTGCCGCATATATCATGTTGGATAATACTGTAATCTGGTGAGTTTTTTTTTTTTTTCAATTGTTCTTTGTTGTTATTGTTACATATATGTATACACTGCTCCACTGCTTACAAGCATAGTTTATTGAACTAAAAGTGTATTTGGAATTAAATTTTTCGGGTTATCTTGAATATAGCTTAAATATATTTTTTGTTTATCATTATCTGAAGCTGTAAAAAAAAAAAAAAAAACGTTGCCATCGCTTCGGCCCATTTTTGTGTTTCGGCCGCTCTATATTTCAAACCACCCAGTTACGTACCATGTAAAATAGCTTTTTGGCCCGACCCTTATTTATAACCTCAGCTGTCACACTTTTAAAACCCAGGGAAAATACTCTGACGTCCGCTTCCCTTCTCACGTCGGTTGGTTATTATGTATGCCGCCCGTTAGCTCACCTGGCGCCGAGAGACGTGTCTGGCAGGCATCCGGCGCGGCGGGACGAATGGTGACACCGAAAGAGTGGGAAGGGGGGGGGGGGATAAATGGATAAAAAATAAACTACCCACGTTACATAACGTTAGCACGATGTTATTTTAAAGCTACCCAAATAAAGGACGGTTCTTTCCGTGAAACGGCCGGGGGGGGGGGGGGGGGGGGGGGGTTATTGGCCAAAAATTGCCCAAATTCTCTGGAACGACCCTTCCGTAAGTACGACCGTTTTTTCAGGAACCGTGAGCAGACCTGCCAACTCTCACGATTTTGGTGTGAGGCTCACGAACGATTTTAAGGTCCATCTCACGCCCTCACGCCAAAATAGTGTTTCCTCACGATTTTTCGGGGCCCCAAGATTTTGTTTGTAAAAGTTACAAAACAAGTTTTACGAAAGCTTACAGTAACGAGTTTCCATCAATACTCGAGTCACGTAAAGGAAGCAATTTTGCGTTTGTAAACGTGTGCCGTGCTGATTTTTCTATCTCGCATAGTGGAAGAGGAGACATTGTGAAACATGTCGCTACAAAAAATTAATTTTGCTGTGAACAGTGATAATAGTGTTACACGAGCAGAATGTTATTTTACATCTTTTTTAGTTGCGGCCCTGCATGATCACTACACGACAGCGCTAAATTATGTTCAACTAAATTAAATCTGCAACCTATAATTTGTTGAAATAAATTTTGAAGCAGAGACCATGTAACATATGTACAGGTATGTCACTTAAATTTAAAGATTCTCATTTGTTGTTTTTTATATCTAACCTGTATTTATGGGCCTGAAAATTTTTATCGAGGACCTCATGATTTTTTAAATTTGAATGTTGGCAGGTCTGCGTGAGGGGTCGTTCCAGCGGGATTCTACTGTATTAATAATTAAAAAGAAAAGATAAACGTGGCATAAAATAATTATATGTACATACATATATATTCAATCTTCAATCCTATGAATTAAAAAGTATTTAAACTTGCTTTCACAATTTAATTTTAAACTTTTATAAAATATAAATATAGTTGGTAGATCGCCGTTCACAAGATGGCGTCCCAATGTACATGTTCAGCTGTGGCGAAAGGAAAATATCCATTTGTGTACATAACTCGTCCATATTTACTATTATATCCCGAACTAAGTAAATATGTGTGGTTATAGCGACGTGAAAAATAAAGGGCGAAGATGGTTGGTTGCTTTAATGAATTATTCTATTGTTCGTTGCTTTGTTTATAACCTACGACGTCGCACAGATTCCTTGCCGCATATTACGTGAGTAGGCCCCTATTTACGAAATACCTTTTTCGCTGAATTGCTTCTGAGCTTATTAAAACTCGTTTTTGGGTTTAATTATAACGTAACGTAACGTGATATTTAATATAGAGAGGGCGGGCAAGCGTCAAAGGTGGTTAGCAACCTTGGAAAATCTAGATTTCAAAATGCATCAAAATTATAAAGTTGGTGAATTAAGAACACAAAGGCAGCAGTGTGGTCTGGATGGGGGGAAAAAAAAAAAAAAAAAAAAAAAATACAGGAATACTATTGAGAAATTTCACAGAAACCCCCTTGTGATAATGCAATGAAAATGTTTAGTCACTCGTATAATAAAAATCAACTTGTATGTAAAAAGTCTTCTCTTTATTATTTGTTTATACCTAACCACAATATTACATGTGTTCATGCCAATCTATCACACTAAATTACAAGCCCCCATTTTTAATGCAAAATAAAAACAAGTGCACCCAATTGTAGCAGCAATTATAACAACACAATCACATCAAACAAGATGGGCAACACACAAATTAAAATTCATCCAAAGCCTAAATAAGTTTGTTAAATAATTACACCATTTGCACATATAAAAAAAAACTAAAATTCATACAAAATTCACAAACATTTCATTGTGCTGAAAGTAATTAAACACCAAATTCGTAATTAGTTTGGTAATGTATTTATTATGTCACATCCCAAAATGTATCAGGTTATTCATTTTTACCACTACAAAAATCAAGATGAACTGCGCAAGTAACTTGCAAAGATTTTTCGCAGTGCACGGCCAACGTTTTACGATAGCTGTCCCATCCGACCAACTTGCCGTGTAGTGTGTTTATGATCCGTCGTTGGTTAGACTATGGAAGAAGAGATGTTACCCTGCCAGTAATCAAAACTGAAAATTACTTTTATACCCATGAATCTGAAAGGTAGACGGGTTCCTTCGCCTTAGCTGGACTCATTGCCAGTCTTATTCAAGGCCTTGGACTGCTTCTGACGCATCAGATCGGCATCCCTGCAAAATAAAATTTACCAAGCATTCAACTTCAAGTTACTTTCTCCCACAAGTCTTGCATCGCTGAAATGTCAGTGGCGTAGCGGATATTTCAGCCAACTGGAGTTCTAAGTTTACTCTCGCAGGAAAAACCTGATTTAACGTTTAAATGGCAAACATACAATTTAGTACATTCTTTGAATGATTCTAGCAATGTATAAGATTGATTTAAAACATTTTTATGGACATTTGCAATTGCTGGTTCGTACTGTGCGTCACAAAGAAACCTCAAGAATGGACAAAAGTAAATAAACAAACTCATGGGAAACAAGCAAAAATCAGCCAATGTTAAATGCATTGACAGCATAGAGTATTCAGTGGAAGGGATTAGTCAGCCTGGGACTAGAGTTATGAAATACTCTTGAGACAATGCTACTCCACTCATACACAAAAGAACACCCAATTAAAAGGAAACTAAAGGAATCAGCATTTTTTTTGTCAGCAATAACAAAGTAATCAGTAAATAAAATATTGTATTGCAAAAATCTAGAGTTACCTTTAATTAAAACAAACTAATTTACCAAAACAACTGCACACCAACAACCCAAATCGCAAGAGGTGCACAGCCAATCAGGTGAGTGTTTTCCTGTCAGTGACCGAAACAGATGCCCGTTCCCGAAATGTCACAACTGTTTTGTCTCAGAAAACCTACTGTGTTTGTGCTGTCGTCATCTTGTTGCCCAGATTGTCTGTTTAGTACCACAGTTGGGTTCGTCTGTTTTGTCACTGTGTTGTTTGTTTTTTTCTTTTCTTGTTGTAACCGTCTTGTAATTGACAGCCCAGTGTTAGTCTGTGCCGTGATATTTTACTGACTTTTTCCTTGCGAAATTCTTTATGCTGTCTATGCATTTGACATTGTGTATTATATTATCCTTTTTTGTCCATCACGAGATTTCTCAATGACACACCGTGCAAACAAGCAATGGTTCACGTCAAATGTTTTAAATCATACAATTTAGTGCAAAGCAAATGACAAATTTATAAAAAATGTCTGGTGATGTAAATGTATTATTCAATATAATGGCTCGACGCATTGTTTCATCCCATGCTGAAATCAACATTCGTGACCTGACACAACTGTTCTGTCGGTTGCAGCAGCTCACAAGATATAACCAGTCAGTGATTTTCTCTGTGTTTACATGCATGAGTCCATTCATTAATACCAGATTGCAGCAGCGTTAAAAAGCTTGTAAATATATCATTTATAACTAGGGCCACGCCACTTTCGTGATTACAAAAAAAAAATATAAAAAAATGCAAAAAAATTAATGCATTCAGATTTTTCTGCAAAATTTTCCCTGTTTAGACTAATTCAGAAAAAAACTCGTGAAAAATACAAAAATTAATGTTAACTCCCTTGTTAGAACAGAGACAATGCCAACTAGTACCATCTTACTATGAAAATAATATGCAATCCATTTTATAACCGGAGAACATAGTGGTGTTCCGACAGGCCATTTTAAGAACTTGAATGACTGCCAGCTTGCAATAATTATGTGCTCTGCTGAATTTCTTGTCGACCATGGCAAGAAACTCAGTTAGGTACTCTGTAGGAGATGCTAGTGAATAATCCAGCTAATCCATATATATAAATAGGTAGGATTCTGTTATTCTAAAACAAATTACAACCGGCCTGGAAGCCAAGTTATTAAATAGATATAAAAATATCAAACAAAATCTTAAGGTGTGTGTGTGTAAATGCAGCTATTAAGATAATCCTTGAGAACTCAAATGGCATAGTGATGCCAAGTCGATTACAAATACGTAAATTTGTAATCCAGTAAATGTTGTAAATCAAAAACTGCTGACAATAATCTATTGATTATAAACTTATAAAAATTCAAATGTAAATAAAAATTTTATACGATGACAAGTAAATAGTTCCTACAAACCAGCATACCTTTGAGTACTTATATGTACAAGTATGCAACATAAAAATTGGCATAGTTATTTTATTTATTAATGCAAAAAGTTAGTTATTACTTGAAAAAGAAAAAGGAAATAAATAACTGATTTTAGTTTTTTATAACTTAATTTTTTATATAGTTTTATTTGTTTATATGAATTGAGAATTAATAAATTAGCTTAATTGTTTTTATTGATATAAAATATTTTAGAATCATATATAAATAAAATATGCATTTCAATGTTGATAGATTGTTTCATATGAATTTACCCATAGTACAAAAAGCAGTGTCTTTCAAAATATTCTGTGTAAAATAAATTAGAACCAAAATTAAATAAAAATTAAATCATTGTATTCACACAACCATTAAATATTTAAATAAAATCAAACCAAAGAATATTACTTATATAACTATGCCCCTATTCACATGCCAATGCATTAATAATTTTTTTTTAATTTAAAAATATATATATTATAAAAAGGGAATGAAAATTTTATGGCTAATCTTAGGAAATAAAAAAAAATAATTATTTATTTATAAGCAGTAAAAAATTTATTTGTAAATGTAAAGGTTAAAAAGTTATTAATATTTAACTCTACATATGTAATTAAGTTAAAAATGACCTGGCACTTTTAGCACAACCATTACAGTAAAGTTTACTTAGCAAAATCTTTTTGGGCTCTAAGAGTATTAAATTGTATGTATATTTTATTGTATTGTATATTTTTTCCATGCATGTGAATATTGAGAACTAGGTGAATTGTCTTAGACATCACAATATCACATATAAATATACAGTAGACTCCAATTATCCAGGGTAACAACTGACACGGGATTCACGGATAACCAAAAAACATCATTAAAGCCATGTAAAAAGAATTATAATTTTTTTTTCTGACTATCTAGACAAATACTGCAACAGATGCCCCTCAGAGTAACGTCCTAATTTGTTCTAGTAAAAGAGAGCGCTAATCTAAACTGTGCTAGACAAAAACTTTTTTTTTCCTTAAGAGAGTATTTTAATCAAATAACTTGTTTTCCAATCAGGTAATTTGTGCTTGCTGACAACCAATTTTTCAAGACACTACTACTGTTAAAATTAATTTACAGTACTAATATACGTACGTCTAAAAACATTTGACATGCATTTAAATAAATGTTGAATAACATTTTGAGATTAAAAACCTAAAATTAAATTTAATAATTCACATACCACAATATTTACATTTTAGGGCTTATATATAACATTCCTATATAGGTTTTTGATTTACAACATTTACTGGATTACAAATTTACGTATTTGTAATCGACTTGGCATCACTATGCCATTTGAGTTCTCAAGGATTATCTTAATAGCTGCATTTACAACATTTCTAGTTACAAAATAATGTTTTGGATACAAAAAAATATACTTCAGTTATTATAAGATTTTAAAAATGCATAAACTTTACATTTTCTATTATTAAAAAGATTATTTGACCTGTTAACGTAATTCACGACTCTGTTTTTTGATAAATGGGTCAATCCATTTCAAATCATCCAGGGGTCTACACCCTACCCCCTCAGATTTTCTTGAAATTTTTTTATAGCACCTATGAAAAAATATAACAACGCGTATTTTTTATTTTGGCCAAATTCACTTTAGTTTTTATTTTATAATTTTTTTAGAAAATGGTGCATTTTAACTGATCTGTTATTTGAGGTGCAAGATGAAAAAGGCACTTTTCAGTAAAAATATAATTGTGAAGTTATTATTTAATACTAACTAATGAATTTTACAATTATTACTTGAAATTTCATCAGGGTTCCAAAAATCATGTTAAAAATAACATTTGACTCATATTAAACCCTGTTTTCACTCTTTAAAGTTGGCGCTCTGTAATTTATTTCATCTGTACAGCTATTTCCGTAAATGTTCATAACTTTTTTCTGGCTGATCCAATGAGGCTGAGAAATGTCTCATTTGAAAGAGGATGAAAAGTACTATAATAATGTAAAACAAAATTCATGGGTATTTGATTTTATCATTTGATAAAAAGGGAAAAACATATTATATTGCTGAAAAGATGCATGTTAGCTGTAAATCGTTATCAAATCAATAGTTAGAACTATTAATTTTATTATTACACATAACAAAAAGCTTATACACTCTAATAGGCTAATGAAACTAATCATATAGTTTTAATTTTGTAAAGGTTACTACTTAGGATTTTTAGGTAACATTCAAGTGTTGAGTAGATAGTTAAAGTGTGTTAAAAATTATAGGTATTAATAAAGTTATTTAATATTTTGGCTTATCTTTTTTTGTTGATATGAAACTTAATATTTCCTTGGCCAGGCAGCATTAATGTTTTTAACACTTTTTTTTTAGAAAGACTGAACATCATTCGTCCAACTTGAGCACTTAATTGTGGAACATCTATGGAGCAAATTATGTTTGTAAAAGGGACCCAGCACTTATCCTCTCTTCCAAAATTTCGGTTTTCTGGCCAAAAAAATGTCTGTGATGGCCAGTGAGGGTGCATAAAATTGATATAAGCATCTTTATTGTCATCATCAAGGTCCAAAATGAGTCCAATGAAGCACACAGCCTATGTAGGTATTTGGTTGGAAATTTGGAAGTTCTAGTTTTTGCGATAAACTATACCTCGATGAAAAATCTTTGTCACTGCTTATCCGTTTTGCTGCTATTACAGTATTAGATAGTGGTTGGAAAAAATGGAAAGATCTTGTGCCAGGTACAGTTTTATGTTCACTAAAATGCTGAGTCAACTTTGATTCTACATTTTCTACACTACCTATATTAATGAATTGAAATATTATTTTTGAAAAGTGTTTGTTACAAAACTTAAACATTTCTTCTGGTGTGCAAATTTGGTCTTTATATGGTCTTTGGAGGTTGGCTCTTGTAACAGATCGTTTAACTGAGCCACCTATACCATCGCAAGCACATTTTCCATGGCTTGTGGCATGAAAAGTCCAGGAAGCTTTTAGACTAAAATCTGCTTCATGAAAACAAAGATTGACTAAACTCTTGAAATTTTTGTATTGTGCAGCACAGCCATCTGTGATGTATTCTATTGTTGTTACTTTTGGTTGTTTTGCTTTCATGTAACTGCAAATTCTGCTTTGTACTTCATAAACAAATATACATCATGTTTCATGTAATCTGATAAAAAGCAAAATGATTGCTGTGAAACAGAGGAGCTATCATTGTCTCTGTAATAAACTACCACTGGATGTAGTGTGCAAGATGCATGGGACCAATGGTAACTTTGAATCTCATATTGAAGGATAAATTCATAATTTTCGTTTTGGGATACATTTTCTTTCCTCTTTTTTATGTATTCAGATTGTTGCTTTGAAATATAAGAATGAGGTATCAAGGTTTCAAGTTTTTCATTTAAAATTGTAATGTACTCGGACGATGGTAGGACCATTGTTTGAAGCTGGCTCCGGTCAGTATTTGTCCATTGCTTGAATATTATTTGGTCTTTATCATCATAGTCTTCCAGTGTTGTTTTAACTAAATCATCCAATTTGTCAGAATTAGGACATTTATCACACATTCTTAACATGCATTCTCTTTTTACATCTTCACACATTAACATTTTAGTTAATTCCTTCAAGTTTATTTTATTCAGATTCATTGGACTTATAAGTAGTACAGGATTTTGATGAATGCAACAAACACATACTGAATGAACTCCTCTTTGATTAACAGTTACACACCACTTGGGCCTAAGTTCACAAAACTTTGATAGTCCAATTTTGGCATTAGGGTACATTTCTTTAAAAGCTGAGTACAGTTCCTCAAGATTACAGAGCATTAAACGCTTTTGAATATGGACATTTCTTGCAATACTAACTTTATCTTTTGTTCCTGGCATGATCCTACTAAATTCGTCATCCTCATAAAAAGCTTTAACATTTTCTAATACATCAATATGAACTTTGTTTCCTTCTTTTGGCTCAGGCATAGACAAAATGGCTCTTGTTTGATGCAACTGGTGTGTCTTTCTAACCATGTATTCAGTCACTTTAAATTCTGATGCAGTTTCCTTCCTCAACCATGATTGGGGTGTCAAGAGTTAAAATTTTAATTTTTTCTCTCTTACTTTGGGTGATTATGAGCTTCTCTTTAATAGCATTGACAAGGTTGTCAAAATCTTGGGCCTTTTGTGCTATTGTGGATACAGCTTCCGTTGATGAATTTTAATCATCAGATTCTAACTCATTTTCTGGTAGAGTCAAGACATGTGCAACCTTTGATTTGATTTAACATTTAATTTCACTGACTTTTCGTTTCGCATATTTAACCTTGGATCCTGTTGAGAGTGATTTTACTTTTATCGGTGAAACTCCTAGTGTTGCCATACTTGTGTCTAAATCGTGCTTTTCTAAAGCTTTTTTGGACAGTGAATCAATTTTTTTAATATTTACTGACGTTAACATGCTACTGTCAAGGGAGTTGTCACTGCAACCGTCACTTATTTTGTCACCGTCATCATCGTCTAAAACAATTTTTTTCCTGCAGTTGTCACAAATCTTTTTGCCAGGAACTAACACTGCTCCTTTTTTGCTTTTTACTGCTTTAGCAAATTTCAGTGAAATCGGTCTTAAGCCTGCTTTAATGACTTTTTTGTGGACATTGTTTGGGTCACAACATGTTTTTTTGGTAATTTTCATAATATTCTGTATAGTACAGAAAGTGATGTAAGCATACATCAGAACTAGGTGTCAAGGTTCTTGCTAACCTCCAACTAAGGATTTCTTGTACTTGATCTGGTAAATTTGAAACTAACAGAATTTCTTTCTTATCCGTAAAATTGATACTATGACAATTAGAATCGGTGATCAGGCCCACACTACGCTGTTCTTTAGGTAATAATTGCAACTCTTCATCTGAACTCATTTTTACAGTTAGTAGCCTGCATGAATTAACAATTTTCCATTTATCTTGATAACACTAAAATATAAAATTTGTTTTTAAACACTTAATCAGTTTACTCTAACTACTTACTGCACAGTTTACTTGGTCCAAAACTTACACTGTTTTCTTTTATGTATAAATTAATTTACTATAAAAAAAACCTATTTTACAAAACTACTTTTCATAATTTTTATACTTGTTCACAATTAACAAATGATAAAAACTGCTAGTGCTATGCTGCACTTGTCACAACAAGGTCACAGAGCAAACTGAGGTTAGAGGGCTCAACATCCCTGCTGCTGTGAGTCACTGCTCTCTCTAAAAATTATGTCAAAAAGGTGTTTGGTCTGACCCTTCTTATCTCTCACCCCCTCTGCTATGGTCATGTAACTAACTGTCAAGGGACTGAGAAGAAATAATAACTTTCCACCAAGGAAAAAAAATTGAATACAAGGAAGGAGGGAGAAGTGGGCCTCTCCAGCAGATGGAGAAATACATGTGTGCGGGGAAGGGGAGGGGGGGGGGGGGGGGCAGTGCTGTAAGGTTTACATTCCAATAGCTGAGAAAAAATACAAAGACTTCTCTTGTGCTCAGAATTCTACTGAAGGCAAATATATGGTGCAATCCAAATTCGAGGGCTCTTAGCATGAAAAGGATTATCCAGAGTTTTTACATTGGTGGGTTCTAATTAACATGGATAATTGAGAGTTTACTGTAAATGTAAATCTCAAGTAAAAGAAGGTTAACTAATATTAAAGTGTACACAAACTATGTGTTATGTGTAATAATAAATAAATAAAATTAATATGATTGTTCTAACTATTGATTTGATAATGATTTAGAGCTAACCTGCATATTTTCAGCAATATAATAATTTTTTCCCTTTTTATCAAATGATATCAAATACCCATGAATTTTATTTTATATTATTATAGTACTTTTCATCCTCTTTCAAATGAGACATTTCTCAGCCTCGTTGGATCAGCCAGAAAAAAGTTATGAACATTTACGGAAATCGCTATACAGATGGAAAAAATTACAGAGCGCCAAATTTAAAGAGTGAAAACAGGGTTTAATATGAGTCTAATGTTATTTTTAACCTGATTTTTGGAACCCTGATGAAATTTCAAGTAAGAATAGTAAAATTCATTAGTTAGTATTAAATAATAACTTCACAATTAAATTTTTACTGAAAAGTGCCTTTTTCATCTTGCACCTCAAATAACAGATTGGTTAAAATGCACCATTTTCTAAAAAAATTATAAAATAAAAACTAAAGTGAATTTGGCCAAAATAAACAATATGCGTTGTTATATTTGTTCATAGATGCTGTAAAAAAATTTCATAAAAATCAGAGAGGGTGGGGTGTAAAATTTTGTTTTCTCTGGATGATTTGATTTGGAATGACCCAAATGTGTTTCTGCAATGATGTGCAGGGTGTCTACTAGATCTAGTAAATGAAATTCCCTGATTTTTCCAGGTTTTCCAGGTCTAAAACTGAATTTTTCCAGGTTTTCTTTAACACAATTACGACATTCCACGAAACTGAAAAAACTGCATAACAATACATTGATGAGTTTCAAAGTATTTCAACTTACTTAAATTAGTACAAATATTACCTTCTTCTAGACGTGGCCAAAGTGACTCAATTGATGGCAAATAAAACATGCTGCTACAAATATTTCACACACAAAAAACATTAGTAAAAGGAAGCTCCCGTCAAATTTGCAGTGACTCAACTTTTGCGTCTATAGCACTGGCTTCAGAACAAGCCAAATCCAACACTCGAGCCTTCTTAAACTGCAATGCCTTGATCTCCTCTTCAACTCTCCTTTTTTTCTGCCTTCTTCTTGTCTGTAGTTTCCTTTTCTTTTTGTTTTGTTTGCAGGGCTTCCTTATGCCTACAACTAGCATTTCTTATATACTGTAACATGGACTTGATGATATCAACATGCTCTACACCTCCAGAACGTTGAACAAAGACATACACTTGTCTTTGTGCAATCAATGTTTCTTCCTGCAAGTTTTCAGTCAGCAGATTAGAATTCACTGAAAATCCTCTTTCCAATGATGCATTTCCATCATCATCATCACAAACTTTAGAAGGCCTGTTTTGGCAACTACTGTATGTGCCTTAAGAATGAGCATCCACAAGTGATCAAGGCGAGAAAAAGACGAGAACAGTGCTTCAGAATCTTGCGAGGAACATACCAACTGATATGATCACTCAATATTATCAGCTTCTTGTCCTGATAGCCACCTGTTTCGAAGACAACATTATAAACTGTTCTTCACACGCTGTTTCCTCACACCCGAATTTAAAGCCATAGACGGACATAAGCAGGAAATTCCTTTGGTAAGTTTGTACTTTAGGGGACTTTTGTCTTGAAGTTCTTTTACCATAACCTTTGGACAAGTCCTAACATCATTTTTCAGTAACAGGACAGACTTTTCTGGCACTTTCTCTTTCTTGATGGCATGGCGTACTGCAAAACCCAACTTGATATTGTTAGCAGTCAATAGATTTTCCTGGTTATCTACATCCAATCGAGATACATTGCATTTTTCCCTAAAGCTCTTCAGTACCTCTGGTTTCACAAACTTTCCTGCCAAAGCTAATAAAATGTCTAACAGTGAATCATACAGAAAAGGTGCCATGGGTGCTTCACTTTGGAACATTGTAAGAAACAATTCCAGCTATGATGCCAAAGAGTGGAAGAATGTAAATTTTACTTCTAGAAGATTATCTTCAAGAGCACTTTTCACTACATTGAAAGACAGATGAAATAGAAACTTCACTAACAAATTTCTTTGGAACATTGTAAGAAACAATTGCAGCTCTGATGCCAAAGAGTGGAAAAATGTAAATTTTACTTCTAGAAGATTATCTTCAAGAGCACTTTCCACTATCTACATTGAAAGACAGATGAAATAGAAACTTCACTAACAAATTTCTTTAAGTGGGGTAACGTTTTCATGGCACGCTCAGCAACTGCAGTATTTTCTAACCATCTTATTGCACAAAATTTCTTGGGAAAAAGCTCTGATCTAGTTATTCTAATGTAATCTGTCCTCCTTGCAGGTACATGCTTAAACAAATAGTAACTGTGCCTCAAAAAACTAACAACGTCCCATTGTGTAGCAGAAATTCCAGTTTTGAAAGCACCATGATCCGTATGAAGCCCACAGCTACCAATTTCTAGCAAAGATGGCGAATCTTCACCAAAAGTGTCTGTGATATGTATTTTCAAAGCTAACAAAAATGCCCAGTTTACATTGAAGGCATCCATAGATACTTAAAATTAAATGCACCTGTCGGTATAATCCGAACGTGGGAAGTACATGCTGCAGTACGTCACGTCAGCAGGACAACAGACCATCTTGAACCAGTTTGTATCACGTGATTTGAAGCCACTTCCGAATCCGATGGAAAATAAAAGAAAATGGACGTGGGAACTGTTCGTTATTTGCCATTCAAAAATAAAAATGGGAGGGGACACACATGATGCTACGTCAATGCAAGCTGATCAATAAACAAAAAACGTATTGCCAACTACAACCTACCAAACAAAAATTCCCTGATTTTTCCCTGATTACAATTTTCCCTGATTTTTCCAGGTTTTCCAGGGTCAGTAGACACCCTGGATGTGCCACTACCACATACTAGTAGACTAGTAGATGCGAGGTAAACTAGCTCTGAAAACTTCTGGCTCTACTAACGAGAGCTACTGCTGATATGCCTGACGTGGGATGGTGGAATCACTCAGGCGTCATCAGAAATACATAAAAATGCAACGAAGGAAGCGAATACTTTGTTGATTCATCACATTATTAATTTGTTGGATTACTAATTCAATGCATTGTATTTAATGCTACACAAGTGTTGTTGCCATTGTGTGTGCAAGAAAATAAAGTCAAAATTTAGTTTTCGGTTTCATGGTTTATGGAAATACGGCATGGTTAACCCATACCTGGATAGTTGGGAGTCTACTGTAATCTGGTGAACAAATTTCATGGCTAAGTAAATGTGTTACAAAATAGTTATACAAACTATTTTTTTAGGAACATACCGATTTTTTTACAGACCTTTTTGGAGACAATTTACACATTATTCATGGGCGACTGTAAACTGACATTAATACATAAAAAATCCTGGAAATTAAAGTGTTGTAACTTCCAGCAACAATATGGTTTCTTTTGGGGCTTTTTCGTTACTTTCGTGACCCAAGTTTCCTTATTTTTTCAAAATTTTTGTGACCTCCCTGTAGACAACCTGAACTACCACATGTAAATAAGCGTGATCCAAAATAAACAAACGTGCAACCTCAACAGATGCACAAACTTTATTTGTCCTCTACTACCGGACACTTTTCTCAACCCCAAAGAATCAAGCATATTATATTTAACAGTTGAACCAGCATACTGTGGTGTACGTGCCAAAAACTATTTATTATTTTGATTACATGTCATGAGAAATAACTTTGAGAAGTAAACAAATATTCATCCATGTCAAACCAAAAACACACCAGTAATGAGTTAGATATTTTGTGTCAAGTGTGGTACATTCCCAACATTAATTATGATATGTAAAACAAAACTGCAAAACTAAAACTTATTTTTATTTCCCAGAAAACTTCCAAATTCAAGAATGATTAACACATCAAACAATTAGGACTATGTAAATTAAAATTATAAAGCTGCATAACCTGGGCTGTAAATACCTAAAAACCTAGTTTTTCATCAAATTTCCTACTCTCCTCTGTGTGATTAAAAATGTGGGATTAGACGTACAAGAGACTAACAGCAATAAACTAGCGAGTTGTTCAGTCAGTTAAAATAAACTATCACAGTTACAGCTTATATCATTATGTTGGCAATAGCAGAGTTTAACAGCTAATGTGTCTGATTTTACAAAAACATACAGTATAAAAATGGTAATTTGTACTTAAATATTTGTTAGCACACACACTTTTGCATGACAATCAAAGTGCACATGGTCCAACTGAAATGTCTTAAGGTTGGAAAAAATTGTTAACACTGTCAACTGAACTCATAAAATGCATGCTCACAAGAGCCTTGAGAAAGTTCAAGTTTCCTTATTTTCAAGATATTTTATTGTTTAATTAAAGGAAAGATGAATATTTACACTAACTTCTTAAATTCCAAAAAAAAAATATTCACTACTAAAATATTTTTTTCTGTGATAAAAGACTTGGACCATGAAAACTTTTGATTATTGAGTAAAACTTAAAACAAAAACACCAATTGACTTTTAAAAAAATTTGTTTTTCTGTTCACAGCACAAACTATTTTCCATGCCACGACCAAATTGAATTAGCTTGGAACATTTTCAAATTAATGAGAACTAGATATAAATATGTGTAGAAATAAACTTTTAAAAGTTTTTGAAAATACAAATTTTATTTGTTTTGCACTGCCTAAAATGTTACTCTTTTTAACACCATGTTACAAAAATACGGATTAAGGCTAAAAAATATATATATATTTGAACCCTTGAACAGACTAAGCTAATCCACTTGGCCAAATAAAAACACTGCCAGATAAATTTTCAGATGTAAATAAAATGGAAATCAATTAGTTAAGGTCATGTTAGAATATGCAGATTTTGTAGTTTGTATTTTTTTACATACATTTTTAAAACAGACTAAAAATTATAAAATAATTTCTCCCAGCCCCATACTGATTGTCCTGAAATTTTTGTGATTGTGAATTATTAATATCTATGGAAATTAAAAATACTTGTAAGAATTAAAACAAAAAAGTGTGGTGCAAGCATACAGTTCACCTGTAGGTAACAATTTTATTGCACTGCAAATGATATGAATGTTGTGGGAGTTTTCTCAACGACAGCTATTTCCTACACTCCGTACTACTGCATGCGCCCCGTGTTTTTGGTTTTAAATCTTACAAGTATTTTCATAGCCATAGGTATTAAAAATTCACAATCTCAAATTTTCAGCACAATCTGTATGAGGTTAGGATAATTTTATACTTTTTTTTAATCAGTTTTAAGAAAGAGATATATTAATTTTTTTATTAAAATAATTATTTTCCGCTTTATACTCCTACGTGTGCATTTTCATCCAGTTCTGAGCTATGTTTTAAATTTCTAGTCTCTAGCTCATTGGGAAAAAAAATTGTACCTAACAGACGGACAGTTAGTAAAAACATGACAAAATAGAAGATTAGAACTTTTAAAAGTCTTTGAATCTAGTTCTAAAATATTTAATACTATCTATCTTAAGGCATTGAGGTCTTGGGAGTGTTATTTATGACTTCGAAACAAGCAAACAATGAATGTGTCGGAATGGAAATCAACCAAAAAAAACAAATTACAAAATTACATGTAGATCAAATGAAGGGGCAAGTGGATGAAGGTGTTATGTTACAAAACTATCGTTTTGAGAAAAAGGCTCCGAAAGTAATTTGTTTGCTACTTGCTCATGTGTACATAGCACCTTTATCAACTCGTAACTATGTTATTTTTGAAGCTAGAGGGAAGGTGTCTTTACCATTACATAAAATGCATCGTAACAAATTCATCCCTGGACTTAGTGCAATTTTTAAAAAAAAATTTAACATAACACCTTCATCCACTTAATGCATCAAGGCCTCAAATTTGAGTTGGAGGTAGATTCCCAGCAGAAACGTTCACACTGGTGAGAATACCCACCTCTGCTTCCTCTGCTCCAGGGTCATGCCTTTGTTGGAGTCCTTGTCGTTCTGTCCCTTCTTCTTCTGCTGCTCCTGCACCTTCTTCTGGTTCTTCTGGCGCGCCAGTTCCCGCTGGTTGCCCCCTGCACACACACACCACACTTCGGTCCACACCTCGACTCCCCGCGGGCCGTGCCTACGCGCACACCACAGCATTCCTTGGTTTGGTACAGTCTGTAATCTCTCGTGTTAAAAACTTTTTCTGTTGTAACTTGGCAACCAGGTTGCATTACCACGCTGCCGGTGTTATGCATATAAACTATCGAGAGTTTTTTTTGGAATTTAATAAGTTAGTGTAAATATTCATCTTTCCTTTAATTAAACATTAAAATATCTTGAAAATAAGGAAACTTGAACCTTCTTAAGGCTCTTGTGAGCATGCATTTTATGAGTTCAGTTGACAGTAACAATGTTTTCCAGCCTTTAGACATGTCAGTAGGACCATGTGCACTTGATTGTCATGCAAAAGTGTGTGTGCTAACAAATATTTAAGTACAAATTACCATTTTTATACTGTATGTTTTTGTAAAATCAGACAGATTAGCTGTTAAACTCTGCTATTGCCAAAATAATGATATAAGCTGTAACTGTGTTAGTTTAATTTAACTGACTGAACCACTCGATAGTTTATATGCACAGAGGCACAAAGGCGACGGGACCATAAAAGATTACAGTGGGCTCCGAACCACTTTCAGCTGCGATTCAGAGCTCGTGATTTGGGGTCACGTTAAAGGCGTTGAGACTTAAACCAAAGATCCTCGTAGCATGAGCGAAACTCATTGGCAATCACAGTCACCGCAGACTTCCCAAGCTTAATGCCATATCTGGAATGTGTAACCACACACTGCTGCTCTACTTGCAGTTGGCAGGTGCAACATCACGCTGGGAGCGTCAACTCTCTACATAGTTTAGAAAACTGTTGTGTTTCATAAGAGGCAGTTGGAGCAGAAAGCTGGCTGAGCTTGTCTCTGGGGAAACCCCGCCTCCTCGCGCCTCCCTCTACCCTTACACAGACCTTCCATTAGCAGGCCACTTTCTGTCCCACGGAGTTCCGGGGTGTCTTCCGTCTGGATCGTTCTGCAGGTTCCAAAGGGCACTGTTGTGTGAAGGAGTGTAACTATGATCCCATTGTCCTCGCAGCTTCAAGTGTTAAGTCGGGGGACTTTAACATCACAACAATTTGGAGGGCGACGAGAACTATTCAAGGGGGCCGCCGGAGAGTCAAGGCGAGTCCATCTGCGAGGCTGGGGGCGATATGAGCGAGGAAAGTGAGAGAGAGAGCGAGAGCGCCCGCAAGGACAGAAGAGTCCAAGCAAGTAGCGAGCCTGAGCAAGTGAGGAAGAGTCTCTTTGATAGCAATACCAGTGAGAGTGATCCATGAGCGTCTCAAGATACCCTTCGGTAGTGGTATCAGGCGGGTCCCGGACGGTGTCGCAGCACCACGGACCAGCGAGTAGTGCTAGGGACCAAGGTGCGAGGACAGAGACAAACAGTCGAGGGAGCCACTGCCGTGCCCAGCTCCAGTAGGACGAGTGAATAGTGGGCTTAGGTGTGGTTGATTTGTAGTCAGCCACTAGACAGTTGTAACTTAATGAAAAAGTGTAAATACAAGTTGATAAATAAACTGTTTCAGATCTGTATTCCCCCTTGTAACAATAAAAAATACCAGCAAATTGTAAACCAGCCTAGCAATGAATTTTCTACTTGTCCAGAAAGATACAGAAATAAGAAAAGAGTACCTAAAACAAGTATCACTCTAGAATCCACATGTGACTAGCAGATTTCTGCTGCAATCTAATGTCATTTGTATAATTCACATCATTCTGCATGAGTAAAAGTGAGAGTCAGTTTTAACAACAAAAAAATGTATATTAAACTGAAACTATTACCAATTTATTTAACATTAGCACTGTAAAGACTATAAAATCCAAACAAATGTGAAAATCCAATGCACACCAAAATCATTAAGTATACAGATTCTACTGTGACAAAAAAATTCATATTAAACTTGACTGACTGTTTTAAAAATGTGACCATTTCAATACCTAGCTGAAGCCAGACTAGCACATGAATTATTTCCTTACCAGCCAATAATAATATCTTGTTACCGATTATAGTAGACTTAAAACCATTTTGAAGATCTCATATTTAATTTACAGCACAAAAAGTCTCTATAAGCACTGAAAATGCAAAATATTTAATAAACTTCCTATACAAAAAACTGACTACAAATTTTGCTCCAAGAATTCACTGCATCTGAAGCACATAATGGTAACAGTCCCTTTTCTTCAGAAAATACCATATAGAAACTTCCTGCAAAATATGCACTTCACCTATTCTACAAATACAATGTTATACTTTTAAAAACTTTTCCCTGTTACTAAGTCTAAATGAAAAATTTTCTAAGTACGTTCAGAAACTTCTCAACAAGGATTTACTGTACTTGGTTGCGCTCAGGAATGCATAACTTTCATTTTAAGTTACCAGCAGAGCAGGGAAAATTTACATTATTTTTATTTTAATGTTTAAAAAAATAATAATTTATAATTACTGAAAGTTCACGTGCAAAAAGAAATTTACGTCATGACTGTTCACAGGTGCTCACACAACTTTCTCTGGCTGCAATCGGCAGAAGTTTGTGGTTTTCATCTTCACTTTCACTTGTGTTACAAAACAGCACCTCACATTTCCTCACAGGCACGCAAAAACAGTGTCCTGAGTATCTCGGTGGGACATCACTAAACACAATAGCTAATGGCTCATTTTCAACATTACTCCAACACTGCTGAAAAGCAGGTGTCTTGTCTTGACAACCAAACCACCACAATTGCAGAAATTCTCCTGCCCAAATCCTCACCTTAACTACAAATGCATCCCATTTGTACAACTAAAAAAATTTCTACTGTCTTTAATTAGATTTTCTTTGTTAACATTTGCCACCAATAACCACAAACGAGCACGTTCAGACACTAAAATGCTTTGACAATCAGAACAACTGTTAAGTAACGCAACACCGAATGTCCCAGGTCCAACTCTATCACAGGATAAACCTGTTCCTTACAGCTCACAGGCAGTGAACAAAGACCATCGAATCAGGGATTTATTATTTATATAATTACAGAGTATTGTATTTTTGTCAAACAAAAGAATTTTAATTTTACTTGTTAACATGTGCATGTAAGTATTTTTTTGTAATCCACCAACAAACAGGATATAGGCATATATTTTAAAATAGATCATAAGATTTTAAAAATATATAGAAGAAATTCTTAAAAGTAGATTCAACATGGTGGAAGTTTTAAACTAAATAAATAGAGACTGTATTTTTCTTTGTTATGCACAGTTTGTGTCATCTGTTTTAAACTGTTTCGAAGTGTAACATAGCTAATGAAATAAGCTATTGTGATAGGAAAATATTAAATCCATGATTAAAAATAAATAAATAAATGTACAAAAATTATTTTATTTTTCTTTCTATTCAAAAAGAAATGGTAGAATATGATTGTTGTAAAGATAGAAAAATATTAAGTTTGTAGCCCTATTCTTAAGCATACCAATGAGTGTGATGCAGTTAGAAAACTAAAAAGTTTATCATACATATTTGCTTCATGTTTCATATTTATTAGCTGAAGTGATTGGCTTCCCTGTGCAGTATCACAGGTGCATTCATAAATATAAATATACTACGTGAATCCAAACCCAAGTGAGAACCCTTGGCAGGGATTTTTTTAGCAGTATGGAAGCGCAAACGCCAACTTGTTACGTATGTCACCCGATGTAAAAGGAATTATTACGTTTGATACGGGCAATGACAATTCCTTTTATACGTCAGGTTGTATGCTATCACACGTAACAAGTCGGCGCTTTGAGCTTCCATATTGCTAAAAAAATCCCTGCCAAGGGTTGACGCTTGGGTTTGGATAAACAGTAAGGAATCACGTGGTTTTTTAATGTTATTATTAACGTTACATTGCATTACAATATCAATAACCAAATTGTACACATTCTTACGTATGAAAAACTACAGGAACTGCAACGCAATTAAAACACATGGTGATGGCCACTTCACTGCATAGGTCATCTAATGTAACCTACAACCGGTAATTTCTCAGAAACCAGTACGAATTAAGAAACTGTTTACAGGGTAAATAGAGGAACCTCTTCAACATTTAAAAAACATATTTTCTAAATTTTATTTTTTTTTATTTACAGAAGTGCCACGACACAAGAAAATTACCTATGGAAAAGCCACCAATCTATAACTTTACCTCTACATAAATCTATGGAATCCTAAGAATCCTTCCGGTAAATATTTACTTGGGCGGTATTTCCGAAAAAAAAATGTTAAAAATCCGAAAATACCTTTATTTTATGCTCTTCAACTTCCTCTTTTCATTAAAAGTGGCGGAGGTAAGAAATTCCAAATACTTTAAGAGATATCGAATTTTTAAATTTCATCATATGTAGTTGAGCGGTATTTGCAAAAAAAAATGTTAAAAATCCGAAAATACCTTTATCATATGCTCTTCAACTTCCTCTTTTCATTAAAAGCGGCGGAGATAAGAAATTCCAAATACTTTAGGAGATATCGAATTTTTAAATTTTGCAATACAAGACCTGTGGAACCATTCGAGCGGCGCCATTTTTGTTATTTTGCCGTGTGTTCGTGAATACGTGAATCGTGAATGCGTAATTAATAAAATGGTTGATTAGGTTAGGTCAGTTACATTATTAATACTTTCAAACTAAGCGGACATTAAAAATTATTTTGTGAATTAATTTTAATGGCTGTTTAGTTTTAAAATATTTATAATGTAACTGACCTGACCAAACAAACCCGGACAGAGGGTGAACAGTAAACTAAAATGGTCGATTAGGTCAGGTCAGTTACATTATAAATACTTTCAAACTAAGGTGACATTAAAAATAATGTGAATTAATTTTAATTATTCTTTAGTTTTAAATTATTTATAATGTAACTGACCTTACCTAACAAACCCGTAACAAAGGATGTACAGTAACAACTCAAGTAAATTTTTTTGTTACTTATTACTTTCGCAACAATATCAAAATAACAAATAAGACTTTAAAATTAGAAACGTTAAAAACTCACCTAAGTTGGAGGCGGTAATTAAACACCGTTTTAAACAATAATTGAACTAAATAATCACGTATTAGTTCATTTGAATTCTGGCCTATCACGAACAATCACGTGACATCATTATCCAATAAAAAAACAGATACTCGTACGTAAACAAGAAACAATGGTGCACGCACGCCACAGGAATGCGCTGGTTTTGTGCTGAAATTTAAAAATTCGATATCTCCTAAAGTAATTGGAATTTCTAATCTCCGCCGCTTTTAATGAAAAGAGGAAGTTGAAGAGCATATAATAAAGGTATTTTCGGATTTTTACAATTTTTTTCCGCAAATACCGCTCAACTACATATGAAGAAATTTAAAAATTCGATATCTCCTAAAGTATTTGGAATTTCTAATCTCCGCCGCTGTTAATGAAAAGAGGAAGTTGAAGAGCATAAAATAAAGGTATTTTCGGATTTTTAACATTTTTTTTCGGAAATACCGCCCAAGTAAATATTTACCATCCTTCCGTAAAAAACATACCCCAAATACTTCCATCCTTCGCTTTCTATTTTCTCCAAGAGCCCATGTCTCGAAACACCAATACCATTAATTTTAACTTTGATTTTTACAGAAAAACATAATAACTCCACATTACCACAATGTTTTAAAGGTACAATTTGGTTACTTAGCCTAGGTACAAATTGGACATCTCAATTACCACTTCTGTCAGTCTAACCTACGAAATAAAATAATTTTCTTACCCACTACATAGAAACATTCAAACGTAAGCCATTTAATCAGGCGTTAATATATTGTAACCAAACCTAGGTACACAGCGACAGTAAGATGCGAATTCCTTTCCATGCTATTCATTAGGCATTAGAGGAATTTCAACTCAGTACATCTTTGATTTTAAAATCAACTTAAATTTAATCACAACGTTTTAACTTACTATAATACTTATTCTAGAATTCTCAAACTTCATCAAAAAAATATAAACATATTATCTAAGTAATTGCATTAATTCACACCTACGTACAGCTAAAAATGTGCGTAAAATATTACGAATCTGTTATTACTTACGAGTCATTCCGAAATTTTTGTCTTAACCTCCGATTATCAAGAACAAAATTAAATTAAAACACGAAAATTTTCCAACACCAGATATCAGATTCTCTTCAACAAAAACTACTTCCCTTATTGTTCTATGTTCCGCAATAATAGTGCACTTTACTACAATGTTTTTTTTTCTGGCCTGGGAACATATTCATTTAGCCATAAAAATAATAAAAACATACAAATTCTAAGAGTAAAAGTTTTGGGAACAGTTGTTACCCATGTTATAAAAACTAAAACGAACAAACTTAAAGAGTAGTGAGAGAACCAAATGTTATTTTTTACATTTAACCTCACACATGTTTCAAATTCAATGAAAGATATCTGTTAAGTTCGGGATAATATGAGCGCACGTAAAAAAAAAAAAAACCAAACTCTGTATTGTTTTTGGAGCGAAAATGGTCAACTGAATAAAGTTAAGTGTTTTAATATGATTTGTGTTGTAGGGAGGTAATTTTTCTCAGGTCATAAGATGAAAAAAGGGGAGAGGGAGATAGGAGGATATATATACCATCCCCCATCCAAATACTAAAATATATTTAATTCAAGTCACAAAAGGAAAGGATTTGAAAGGAAACAGTTGGCAAAGTGGTTCTAATTCTCTCTTCCTCCATACATATCCAGACAAGATAAAGAAATTCCGTATGTGCTTATGATTGTCTTACTTTATTTGAAGATTTTGTGATTCTGGCAGAGTTATGCCAGCCTTCGATGAAACGCTTTCACTTGAGTTCCATATGGGCACTTGCGGTATTGGCCAGTTTGCCAAACAATATAATAGTACACCTATTCCATGGATGGAACTTTCGATAACTCATATCTTCTTCTTCTTAAGCCTATAGGTCTCCCTCATCCAATTAAGGGGAGGAATGATGTCTTCGACCATATCCAGCAATTTAATTTATTTAATTCAATCATAAGTGAATGATTGATCCATGAGTTTTGTTCTCATTGTCTGATGCCAAAACTACTTTGGGTGGGGTGAACGTGGCTAGCCGCAGTCTGGAATGGCCAAAGCCAGTAGGTCCCCTTCATCGCTTAAGGAGGAAGACAGAGGTCATTGACCTAGTCCAGACGATGCATTAGTCCAAGTAGGGTGACTAGTGCATGACCAAATATTGAAATTGTTGGCACTACTATAATATAAACAGAAAAATCATCACATAATTCTCCGTCTATTCTTGGCCTCAGCATTCAACCAGCACTAATAACTGGACAGACTTTTTTGGTTGTATGACTGATAACATGATTTAAGGTGGCGATTTTAATGCACATCATACCATGTGGGATAACATGAGAATTGGCACAGCAGAAAAATTTACCCAACTCCAACACAGCATCTCCACATGTGTTGTTCAATGATGGCTGTCCCACTTATATGGGAACACATTCACAATGGACGTCTGCTATTTATATCACCCTTTGAACTCAGGATATAATAGCATACTGACGTCGTACCGACCATGGCCTTTAAGCCCGTGCTCCGCACCGCCAGTACCGTATCCCGTTTTCGGAGCGCGCCCCTTGCCCAGCCGGATTGAGTCAGGCGAGCATCAAGGGCGTGACCCCAATAGACAACAAACCTCATTAAAAGTCACCGCGGCCACTGGCCTTAATTAAAATGCCCGTGACTATGATAGTGTCAGATTAGAAGAAATCCAACTAAAACAACTCACAGTGAGACAATATGTTGATAAATTTACAGTCGCCAACTTGATGCCACAATTCAAATAATTAAATACTACTATAAAACAGTTGTTAAGCCTTAAGCACACAATTACCAGGTGCTACCTTTTAATTGAGCACCTGGAACGTGTTTTTAGCTTATAATAGAGCAAATTAAGTTAATATAAGTTTTTTGACGCCGACTCACAAAGAAGAGAAAGTTTCACTTCCTTGCGAGGCGGCCATGTCCGGCAGTCTCGAACCACTCCGCGCCGGGGACAGACGTGTTTCCGTGGGCAGCATCCAAGTTTCTTTCATTGATTAATTTTTATTCTATACTAAATCTTTAAATTTAAACCTCATTAATTCATAGCTGCCCACGTCGACTCGGCGCGTATTTTACGGAACCGGGCCTATCCCGACCGTCTTCATCGTGATACCGTGCTGCAGATCGTATCACTCACGTAAATGTTTCACCGAACTTAGGAGCCCGCTCGTCGACCCCCCCCACCCTGTACCCGTTTACTTTTGGCGCTGGCCGTCTCCAGCGAGCATCGACCCGCGTCCCGCGAGACTGCCGCGGTAACCATTAGTGTCGCGTAGTGTTATGTTTTTTCTGTGTTAATTGTGTAACGGCTAGACGTCGCCAAGTGTTGGTGAGAGTGTTTTGTAGCAGGACTAGATTAAAGGTATTTCTCACCAACTCGTGTATACTAATTTTCCGGAGTCTCCCGTCCTCCACACGACCGAGCGGCCTTCACAGTCAAGGGAGAGCCATTCAGGGTAGATTCAAGCAGTGTACCTGGCAGGGCACGCGGTGGCAGAGTACCCACGACCCAACACCAACGGCCTAGCAGCCCGCTAGCCTGGCGCCCCTCCGGACAAGAGCATCGCGACGCCCGTAGCGCCCGTCAGGTACCCCCCAGGCCTTTCACATAGGTCGGGTGACGGCAATACTTTGCATGGATCATACTCCATATTATTCCAATGGGAAGTGAGCATTACCCCATAGAACTATACAATCGCAATATCCAGCATCTTTACCCTCAGCTGACTGCAGATTTACAACTCTTCTGGTATACGGGATATAAACACAACCAATCTATATGGGAGGATTACAGATGTTACTTTGAACACAACCTAACCAACGCCAGTGGAAATTTACAAGACGACCTTCAGACAGGCTATGACATGTTTCAAGATGTGGTCACATCAGCTATTAGATTAAGCGCCCCAAGTAAAGTTCCACAAAATAGACTCAAAAAACTGTATTGTCGATGGTGGACAGCGGAATGTTACCATCTGAATTTACTTCGCATTCAAGCTTTAAGGTCTTACCAGTAATTCAGTAGTAGAACTAACATGCTCAACTATTTGTCTGCACTGGCACAATTAAAAGTAACATTTAGAACTACAAAGCATAATTACTGGAGACTCTACCATAGTACACTCTCAAAGAGTTCATCTTCTGATATTTGGAGAGTCATTAATAGTCTGAACAAGGAAAATGCATCATGTTTCAACCAAATACCATCTGATGCTATGATCCAGGACTTCCATAAATATGTTACTCCTGACTATGTGCCATCGGATGTAGAAATAAACTACCCACCTAATGATGCTACTGTAAGAAGAATAACACCAAAAGACTTTCATAATACCGATATGTTGACAGAACTCATTACATAGGAAAATTATAGTACATTACTCTTAAACTGTAAGAGATAATCTGGAATAGATGGGACACCTTATAAAAATATCTACAATCTTCCACAAGTTGCCCACGAGATCTTAATAAATTTGTCCACGGAATGATACCACATGGATACATCCCAAATCAGTGGAAGGAGAGTATTGAAACCATGATATTGAAACCTAACAAAGATCCTACTATTGTTTCTTATTTTCGACTCATAACTCTAATGTCCCGTCTTTCTAAAATGTTTGAACACATACTGAAAAACTGGCTTGAATGGTGGCTGGAAGCACACCATCTTATGCGCTGACGTCGTCCGACCGAAGGCCACCCTAAAGCCTGACCTGCAACCGCCAGTATTCGACCCCGCTAACGGAACGCGCCCCTAGCCATGGCCCACCCGAGTCAGGCGAGCGCCGCGGAAGACAAGGTAGAATCCGGCCCCATAATAACCAGACCGACACTACAGTTAACCCCTCTGATAAATCACACGCAGAATAAAAACAACATTGTGTATAGGTTAAACGTTCTCTCAATGAAAATGCGACGTAGGAGTGCCCGGGCACTTACGTGTGAAAATGTGTCAGTATGTGTGCGAGTGTCCCCCTGGCGGCCTTCTGCCTGTATTAATTAAGTGTTTCAGGTGACATAATTGTTACCTCCCTATGTTGGGTTTTTAATCCCCACCAGAGCGGTCCAACAAAATACGAACAGTCTCTGGTGTGACTTACAGTTCAAAAACATAATCCGTAAACATGCTAAATCTAAATCATAGAAGGGATGTGTAATTTAAATTTAGTTTGAATAATTAATGTAAGAATTTAGCGCTCTTAAAATCTCTTGTTAACTTGTTAATTTGGAAAATAACATAATGAGGTCAGCCTCGGCGCGAGAGGACACCGAGCCTCGGCCGGACACCATGACATCACGGCAGTACAGTGCGACTCGTGGACCGGGGCGGACGCACGTCCCACGGAGAGGCAGCATCCTTTCTCTACACTGAAGTAACTCCTGGTAAATATAGTCATGCCACCGAAACTTTTTTTTATTAAGCTCTCCGTGCGTACCCGGTCCAACCTTTCGGCCGCGTAAATTAAAAACTCCCTGCACCACACTTGGTCCGCGGGGCAGTTTGCCAGCATACAGCACGGGCCGCCTCCCGAAACCCTGAACTTTTGTTAAAGTCACGCGCCCCGGCGCTGACCTCACCAACGTAGGACTTGGACTAAGTTAGCTGCAGTCCGCGCTCCACCACAGTGGGCGCGAACACCGCCTTGAAGCAAAGACATACGGGATTGGCCGCCTACAATCACACTCAACGCCTTATTCACGTAACATTTTTAGTAATTTTGTGCAACGCCTTATTCACGTAACATTTTTAGTAAATTTGTGCAACGTCTTATTCACGTAACATTTTAGAGTGACTCTGTGTAATGTTTAACTTGTGTATTACGTGACGTCAGCTTCTGTACGACGTGGTGTGTAATCCACTGTATTACGCCAAACCCACAGTCGCATGAATAAACGGCGCACGTCATTTGCCGCATTAATTCAGCGCCTAATTAATCAGTTATACAAACCCCCAACCACCACCAAGTAGGGAATCCTTCATATCCCACGCAACACCGCCGACGGTCCTAGTGGGCCACGCAGGGGCAACCGCCCCCACGACCCTCCTCTCGACTAGGAACAGAGCTAGTCTGGCGCCCACCCGGAAACATTCCATTGATAACAGCCTTTCCCGCTAGGAACCACACCGGGTCTCGAACCCGAGTCCTCGGACGACGGCAGCGCAGGGAGAAGTTTGGATTCCTCCATGCTAGATTAACCACTGATTCTGTGACCATACTCCTAAGGTGGATATAAGAAGCTCTGGATCATAAGGGTATCCTCATTACATTTTTTCTAGTTTTCACGGCTGCATTTGATACTGTCAATGTGTCAGTCCTGGTAAAAAGCTGGGAGCATTGGGTTACCCTCTTTCCCTCATCAATGTTCTCTATCAGTTTCTTACATGTAGAACTACTTACATCAAAATTGGGAACTGTATTATATCAGGTAGATGTATCACGGACTTCAAGGTGTGGTATTGAGCCCTATATTCTTCATTCTTTATACATAGGACCTTTTAGTTAACATTGGCCCCTACATAAGATCCATTGAATGCTAATGACATATTTCTATATTATTTGTCAGTTACCTACTATCGACCATGCAGTGGGCTCTCTATAACATTTGGAACAATGGGAAACAGACAACACCCTTACAGTATCAAATGAGAAGACAAGGATTGTAATATTTACAAGAAAACATTCGGATCTATTCTCTGTCAATCTTACTATACTCAACTACAGATTGTCAGTGGTGAAACATTACAAGTTACAAACTGGTCAGCAATAGTAAATGAGTTGGAGATCCTTTTACTCTCATGTTACCTATTTTATAAAGCCTTATTAGGGCCAAAATTGACTATAGTTGTATGTTTATGACGTTTGTGGCTAACACTAGGCTTTCTGACTTACAAGTCCTACAAAATAAATGCTTTTGCATGTATTTAGGGGCATTGCAATCATTTCCTATCACAGTTCTCCATGTGGAATCAAATACAGAGCCTTATCACCAATGCCGGATGCAGCTATCAAATACAATGGCTTAAGGCATCTTTCTATCAGAAGAGCCCGCTATCCACCATAATTTTTTTTCCAGATGAACTCTTCCTTAGGAAATTACTTGTTTTAAATTTTTTTGCGGAATATTTGCGAAGTAAACGATATAGTGTTTATTTAATTGTTAGATGCTGTCTCATCTGTGTCCTTTAGTTTGTCTGTTTTGTTTGAAATTACATCATTTTTCTGATCTGATAGTCAATAAATCTTTGTAGATTGTAAAAAACGTGTTCTGGTTATGAAACACTGTTTTAGGGCGCGGTTACACGGGACCCTGAACTACTTCAGGTGAACATGTTTAAGTAAACACGTTTACAAACGCGAAAGTGTGCGGTTACACGGTAGTTGCTGAAAAGTGTGTTTAGCTCTAAAACCGATTGTCTACTGTCAACGAATGACTGTGTTGTTGATCTCTATTTTTTAATTGCATCCAGAAAACGCGGGATTTTCTCACTTGTTTATACAGCAGTATCAGCAGAAATGAAATGTGTTTACATATTGCTCAATATTTTTTTACAAATCGGGAATTCAAACATGCACAGTACAATTTTTAAACTTATTTTTTATTATTTTTTGAGCGAGAGTACCTATCTCAGTTTTAAGAAAATTAAGGTCAGGATAAATTAAAAAATATATGTAATTATCTGTTGGTTTTTTTTTTTGTTGCATTCGGTAAAATATTACTCGAACTTGTGCCAGAAACACTTTCCATCTTTGAATTTCTGCAAAAGACTGTTTATATTCTAACCAGCCAATCAGAGGCTAATGTAGAAGATATGTCGATCTGAACTACTTTGCCAACCTGTTTAAGTTAAATGAGAAATGGCCTCGAACGAAACATGTTCAGACTGTGAGTAACCGCACTCAACAGCTGAACATGTTCACCTGAAGTAGTTCAGACTCCCGTGTAACCGCGCCCTTAATACAAATGCAAGGATGGTAAATTCATTTCGTGATGGCAAAAGGTTTTCAAAAGACGAGAGAAAAAAATGTGCCGAAATCGCCCATTATAATACACGGAAATTTGATTTTCGCGGGCGTTATGCAGGACAAGCCGCTAGGATCGCTGCAGTCATGTGTCGCCTGCGCTCGCCAAGTTAAATGGCCTGAGTTTCCTATAATGTTCTTCTTGATGTTCTTCTACAATATTTGGTTTAGTAGTTCAAAACAAAAGTTGACGCATAACCATATGGTAAACAAAGCTAAATGTTATTTTGAGGTTAAAGTGAAAAGCAATTTCAATATTTTAACTTGAATGGTTTATGGCAAAGAAATCCAGTTATGTCTGGAAATAATGTAAATATGTCAAGTAATAATAAATGTTTTTACATTAATGTGTACCCAGAATATCGCGACCTAAGCTTCCGAAACGTTGAAGTGCTTGGATACTTCAGCCTGGACAGTGAGAGAGGTTTTCACGCAGATTTAAGTCAGTTAAAGTATTTAAAAGCACCTAACGGTGGTGCACCGGTGCACTATGATCTCAACCATAGACTGAACGACGTGATTAAAAAAGGTGATCAGGACGAGAAGCTGGACAATCTGTTAAAATGGATTCTCAATGACGAACGTGTGTGGAAGTCACGTGGCACCACACAGGTCGCGGAGGGTGAAAGGTAAAGTACCGTACAACCATTCAGGAAGGGAGAGGAGGTACAGCTTCAAGTATTTTAAGGTCACAAGATCAAGCGGTGTAGATTACCTGTGTGTGTGAGGGAAAAAAGCAGCCTCGGGCAGAGATTGGTGATGATGTACCTACCAGATGCTGATTTGGGAAGTGTGACAAATTATTATTTTCTGCCAGTAAGTATAAGTTATGGGAAAATTTTGAAAAACCAACAAAGAGATGACCATGCGAGAAGCACAGTGTGCCCAAATGAATTCCTGCCACTTTCAGCATTTGGCCTTGTCTCAGTTTTTGTAAATGCTAACTTTAGCAGAAATTGTAGCCTCTTAAATTGTGATGACAGATTATTGGGAATTATTGGAATGCTGAGAATGTGCTCTCCCCTTTAGCTGCTTCAGTGAGAATAATCTCCTTTATGATGTTTCTGCCCAGCTCTGTGATGCAGCCTAAGTAGGTCTAACACTGCACAATTTCAGTGCATCAACCTTAAGCATGTGGGAAGGCACTTAACTTCTAGGCAAGACGTGATGGACATACCAGACGATAGTGCATATCAAAATCAAGGCAACGCCGTTTGTTGACTAAACTGTTATTAGCACTATTAGTTCGCTAACTGCTGTGAGCTCTACTAAGCTCATGGGTCTTGTCAAGGAGAAGGATAGGAAGTTGCCAGACCTTACTATGTGTATGACCGTGTGGCAGACATTGAGAAATGACACTCACTCGCTGTTTGTATGTCTATAACTTACCTCTTATGATTTTCTATTTTAAAACCAAATTTACCGCCTTTTCACTCCGTTAGGGATGGAATTTTAGAATTATATAGTCTAGGTGTTAATCCAGGATGTCAGCTAGCTGAATGCCAAATTTCATCCAAATTTGTTCAGGGGTTCGGGCGTGATTAACAAACATTCATAGGTATTTTTAATATTACATAGTTGGATGTCGTGATTTACGGTTTTGTGCATTACTTAATGGGGATTACTAAAATTAAAACTGATTTTTGTTTATTTTTGCAGGACTCCTGTGCACTTTGTTTCGTACCGTGGACTGCTGAGCAAACTGCTGTCCACACCATACGAGAATTTTGATGGGTGGATAATCTGCGCGTCCATCTGGAAGGGGACAATCTACTTGTGCGCCAAGGAAACAGAAGAACACAAGCAGAAACGTGCACACGAGACTCTGGAGCAGAAGAGATTTATGATGTGGGGACGAAAATTTGAGCAGTACGTGTTGGCAGGTGAATATAACTAACTACACAGAATGTCCCAAAACTTAACGTAAAGTCAAAAGTTAACGGGCCAATGTTAATTAGAATAAAAAAAAAAATGAAAAGTGCCACGGTTTTTAAGTTAAGGGGCCCGCCTTGTCGGGGGTTTATGTGAGTTAGTGAGGTTGGATGTTAAGCGCGATGCTTGCTGGTATTTTTAGCGCAATATAGCCTCCAAGTGCAAGTCTCTGAACTGGCGTGCAGTCTTTTTGTCATCACAGGACAACTGTGAAATATGAACGGTGATCGTAACATTATATGGCCGAGAAATGAAGATAAAGATGTAATGCAAGGCCCTTGAGTGCTTTCAAGAATCTGTACTGGTTGTTTTACCCCTAAAAATTACTCCGAAAATACACGTTTCAGCCATTTTAACTCTTCTAAAAATTCAGTTAAAAAACTTAATCCGAATTTAAAAGTACTTTTAGGCCCTCAGCGAACTCTTAAATGCTTTTTGTAAGCAGACTCCACCTGGATGTCTTGAGTATTTCTGAAATCACATTTTTCCTGTGTGTGTGCCCGGGTAGGCGGAGCCCTTAAAGGCATTTTTTTTCAAAAGTTTTGTTATCCCCACTCTCTGCCAAAATATTATATACTGATTGTTATTATGTAATCCTGAATAATCCTTCTATTGATAAAACTTAAAAATGAAATCAAACATACAAAACTTTGGGCTGAAATTTTTTTTTTGCTAGACTAATGTGGCAAAAAGTATTTAACCTGCTTTAATAAGCTTTCTTTTAAAATAAATTGCTAAGTTAGAATAGTAACCTTTTTACATTATGAATAGTCAAAGTTACCTACCCGATTATAAATTTTTGCCACATAAGTTGACCAAAACATTTTTGCCCTTAAATTATGAAAATGCATGTAACTAAAAAATTATGCCACTTTTTTTAAATTTTGGTTTTATTG
This sequence comes from Bacillus rossius redtenbacheri, assembly GCF_032445375.1. Classification (NCBI taxonomy): domain Eukaryota; kingdom Metazoa; phylum Arthropoda; class Insecta; order Phasmatodea; family Bacillidae; genus Bacillus; species Bacillus rossius. The sequence goes on along the minus strand of NC_086343.1, from coordinate 20,692,664 downwards.
AACTGTAATTAATTTGCTTATCAACTGTTCTCAGCTTGATGTTGAATTTTAGGATATCCTATGATCATATATATATATATATATGAGCCTATATATATGCAAGAAATGTTACCTTGACTTAAAAACTATTGCAGATAAAATTGAATCATGGCATAAACATCTTTTCTCAGGCATGTTCAGTACCACTGCCATGCTGGATTATGGAACATCATATTTTTAATGTGCATACCAAATAAAAATAAATATACGGTACAGTGGTTTATAAAATAAGTTATATTAAGCTACTCTATGGAAAGAATAAATACAGATGAGCATTACTGTTTGAAAATGTCTCGGATATGTTGCCTTCATGATTCAGATCCCTTCTTGAAAAACAATCATTAGGTAAATGTTACCAGCTACAAAACAAACACTTCTGGTAATGAAAACTACAGCAACGATAATCTCTGAGCAAACTAAAAATGCCGGCCGTAGTAATGCGACCTGGCATCCAAGGTCAACAGATGAAATTCACTCAAAACAATCTGAATGCGAAGGGCTGGATTGTGCTGAATTGCAGAATGCCGGGTGTAAAACCTTTCACTGTGTTGTGATTAGACTTAAACAATGTTCTGCCTTCACAGCAGTTGTATTTAAACATAATCAAAGTAATGTTCTTTAGACAAATAGGGTACTAATATTCAACAATGCTTTGACCTTGAGTTGTTCATTTCTCCGGAGCGGTCGCTGAGAGGGTTTTGTAGCGTGGTGAAACCGTCCGGACTCAGAAACTCGCATTCCACTGCGCAACTGCCTGCGACATCACGCGAGTTGCAAACGGATGGGCTATATATAGCACAAGCCAGTATACGTCAACTCACACTATGTCACAAAGTAGGGAAGGTAGCGGAGAAGTGGTGGGGGTACATGCGCACGGTTTTTTATACACACAGTGGGCAAGGGACAGGGAGGGAGGCTCGCCGGCGCCGGCTAATGCAGACATTAGACATCTGCCCCGTGCTGTCACTGGCCATCTCAATGAAAGATTTAAAAAATATCTTTTCACGCAAAGCGTTTATTTTGTGTAGGCTGGCTGCGGCTTCTGAACGTAGGAGCACACACGCGAGTGAGAGAAGAAAAAAAAAATGAGTGGCGTCTTCCACTAATCACCGGCACCCAATTATCTCGACACCTGACACATTTCTAATGTCCGCTGCGGAGGGTCGCCAATCACCAGCGCTCTGCTAGTAAACTAATTATGAGAGAACAATTTTTTTACTCTACACAAATGAGGAAAAAGTTTTTTTTTCCGAACTCCACCTCATAATGTCCGCACCCCATTTTTTTGTCAAAAATGTAGCCTAATTACTGCGTACATTATGTGAGTAAATACGGTGTTCAGCTCCCAGTCAAGTTGGAAATTTTTAAATTGTGAAAAATTTTTTCATCAGGTCTAGGCATATGTGTGTAGTACTTACTTCGTAAAGATACTGCAGAAGGCAATGTCAAACCATTGTAGAATTACCCTACCGAAACCTTGGATGTGTCGCTGCTTCCATTATTGTGGCATTGTGTGGTGACTTAATGCTGACAAGGAGTAAAATTCATGTCACCTAGGTGTATAACTGAAATTAATTATAATATCAGATTGATTAATAACACTAGCAAGATTTCAGGAAAAAATATATAATAGATTTTTTTTTTTATCGCTTTGTTTCATCTAATCTCTGTGTTCTATCGTTCATATAATTGTACTGAGTAGCTATTAGGATAACTGAATCCATTATTTTCTATTTACGTCGCTAGATGTATTCCACATGATTAGCCGGTATTATACATATATGTTGGAATATAACCAGCAGTATTACGACACTGCACACCTCCGGCTAGCTCAAAATCAGGTCTAGAATGCACACATTTGAACACTTGAAATAAGTTGGGCACTGAAAAAATATTACAAGGCATACAAAACATCCGACTGACTCAAAAACACAAATTTATTGTTTGCCGTTACAGTAATTTTGAAAATTATATACTGTTCTCAAGTAAATCCTGTGGTTGCTTGTGACTCGCGGTACAAGCCGAAGAACTTCGTCCTCGGAACAATGACGAAATTACTTACTCATCTTATGGGCTGTTACCTACCACTGTGACCAATATTTCTAATTAAAAAGTTCCGAAATACAAAAAGAAGGTTAAAATGTAGACGGTATAGCCCTGACCACAGCTGCAAAATTACCTCCCTCTACACTCTTTGTTGAATCTGAGCCAACTCCCGACACGCGACCTCTTGATACAATGTGCAGACGCTGACTGACTCCATGAACATCCTTTGTTCTCCGAGAGGGAAACAGGACTCTCATGTGAAGTAACTTACAACCAATCACAAAAATACACAGAAAAATATCAGCCAGTACTGACACACTGCAACAGCACTTCAACCATATCATGAGTCTTTCCCACGCACAAGTACTTCTGTCTCTCTCCAATGCTTACTTACGTAACTGGCAAACTATTGCCTCAGCCAGCATTCAAACAGAGAATCATTGTAAAAAAAAATACAAAAGAAAATTACATGAACACACTTAAAACTTAACCAACCAGCAAAAAATAGGTAACAGCAACTTGAAACGACTTAGTTAAATGAAGTGCAGAAACTAATCTCTTTGTGTTTCAAATTTTTCTTGAAGTGCTAAATAAACTATCTGAAATCATGTAGCAATGGCCAACACACAAAAAAAAATATTTTATGTCATTTTTTGGATGAAATAATTTAGGCCTAGTCAATGATAGATTTTCCCTTTCTGAAATAATTTTCCTAGAATATGTGATCTTTATAATACTAGATATTTGATGAGATTTGAGGCTTTGAAGATTTGAGTGACTCAACCCTGGTTAATATACAAAAATTTAAAAAAAAATTGTATTAGTAGTATGTAATAGGGAAATCTAACACAAGTGCTCGGGATGCATGGTGCAGGTCTGTGATCAGCCGCCATCTTGGATTTTGGTGTCAAAATTCCCAGTATGACATTAAATATTACTCAAAAATCTTTTTGAAGATATAGGCCTCACTTTGAGGTATATGGCCCCTCTCAGGAAAATTGGTGTCTCTTGAGGGAATCCGGGAATTCTTCCCTCAAAACGGGCATTTTTCCCCTTGAAATAGGGAATATATGTAGTCGTTTTTGAGGAAAAAAAGGGAATTTTGACACGAAAATCCAAGATGGCGACCAGTCGTAGACATGCACCCCACCGTGAACCCTGTGCCAGACTTCCCTATTGTACACTACTTGCAGCTGATGAGTGTTTTAGTGTGTACCCTGGTGTTGTGTGTCCAGACACCGTGGACGGCACGCCCGATGCCGACCGCCCCGTCAACGAGAACGAGGAGCTGTGCGTGGTGTACGGCTCCAGGGTGAACACACACAGCCTGCTGTACGGAGCCGAGATGGACGGCGTGGACAGCAGGGAGGAGTTGCGCTCGTACCAAGATCTGCGGAGAGCGCGATTCGTGGAGTTGAAGACCCACAGGATGATACAGAAGCGAGCTCACGAAAGCTCTTTCAAAAAGTAAGAAAACCTGTTTTTTTCAATTCGTGAGGTAAGAATGCCCGCAAATCAGGCCTGTTTTATCATGGGCTGTACTCACTTCATTTGGAGGTGTGGCAATAATTTTCTGACTTGGATTCATGAAATTGTAACCAACTTAGATTTGTAGAACCTGATTTACCATTTATAAAAACTAAACACAGCACACAGTCTGTCTTGAATATTGCGAAAGGTAAGGTATTAAAAGAAACGGGTGTGTGCATTTACGTACGTGCGTTAGAAGTTATACTTACTTGGTGTAGTAAAAAAAGTAACTTTAATTTTGCATGCAAATAACGAAGCAAACACATTGCCAGCAAACTGTTACAGCGATGTTGCACGTGCTTGCAGGTATAAACTACGGAGCGTGTGGTGCCAAGCGGCCCCGGTTGCGATCGACTGCGTGCTGTTTGGGCACCGCAGCGACGACGGCATTGTCAAGGTGCTCAACAGATTCAACATTGATGAAATCCTCGATGAGTCAGCTGTAAGTATAGACTGTGACTGGGTAGTCGTACGTCCGTAATTTCTGTACGGACATAATTTTTTTTTTTGCAAAGTATTAGTAAACGTCGCCTCCTAGAAGCATGGCTGTAGGGCCATGTGCAAAGTTACCGGGAGCCGACGTTGGGTTTTCAGTGGCAAAGAAACACAAACATTACAAAACTACTTACACTTTAATTAACACTGGAGTTTTAAATCTCAGCTGTGGAAAATAGCACAATAAACTAACAAACTGATTATCATTCTTTATGCTGCCTAGTAGCCTAGTACACTCGTTGCACAGTTCACGTAAGTACATGACTGTTTATGATTGGGGGGCTGAGCCTATTTAGATAATTACAGTTATTTAATTTTTATGCATCATGATGGAAACAATGTGCAGTCAAATCTTAATTGTTAGCACTTTTTTTTCTTTCCACATAGCTCATATGTAAGCAGCCAGGAAAACAATTGTTATAAAAATAGATTTTAACGCGTATACAATTCCAAGTCCGCAGTAGTACAAAACAGGGTTGTTAGGGTCGCTACTGTTAAACGCTCCGTATCTTGCAAGATTACAGTTAAACTGACCGCTGCTGATTGAATTAGTTGAAGCGAAGCCGTGTTATTTTCTTTCAGGAATGGCAGGCCTGGGAGTCTGACAAGTGCTTGGACTTCATGAACAAATTCCTGGAGGAAGTGAAGAAGAGCGCGAAGCAGCATCTGCCAGAGAACAGTCCGGACTCTGTCATCAAGTTTGAGTGGCAGCTGGGGCAGGCACGAGTGAGGGCAGACGTCATCGTCGGCCCCTCGGAGTACAGTTTCCTGCCCAAGTGGTTCACCGACAACTTCCAGCACTCCGTTCAAGTCGTCAAGCAAACGTGATTCGAACCGTTGTGCAAGTCAGCTTCCTGTTGTGTGATGTGCAGTATATAAATTACTTTTTTTATACTATTACAAGTTTCATTTTAAAATATATAGGTTTTAACTTCTGTGGTTTTAAGTCTACGTGGTCTGAAGACAAAGAGTGAAAATTTAAGATGGAATATTAGAAGAAGAAAAAAACATTCCGCCATATGCATTGCCAATTATTGTACTACACACATTGTTTATCATGTCTATTAAAGACTTTGTAATACTACGGTATTATCAGACTAACTGAAACTGTTTATTATTGTTTTACGTTCGAGGTTAATACCGCTTCCCGATACTTTCGGCAGTGTTTTGTTTTGTTCCACGCATGGCGGCGCGCGCATCTCGTGCTGTGTCGTCATGACAACTGCTAAAATAAATAATCGCGCGGCGTTTGGAACAGCTTTAACGAGCCTATGCTTGATTGATATTGACATTTCATTGGCTTCATTAAAAAGGACGCTAACGTGTCGCGGCCGTGATTGGCTCTTTTCAATTAACAATTTAATTTCGGCAAGAGAGAAGAGAAAGAGTGGAAAATGACGCCATTTAGTGCGTGTGGTAGTGTATTCCCTCTGGGAATATTTCGTTCGTGGCGATGCTAATTTTGGCGTTATTGATCTGGAAATTACGTCAAAATACTGGGCAATGTTAATTGACGCCCTGTAATTGAATGCAGAATAATCGCATTCAATTCACGTGAGTGACGAAGTATTTTACGAACGACATTAAGCATCTATAGTTAAGGTATGGTCTGCATCATCGCTATATAATAAAATTGACGTAAATTTTACCGTCAACGTAAACGAACTATAATTTTATAAACTTTGGATTATTATCAAATTAGTAGAACATTGACTTTCGGCGATTAACGGCAAATTTACTCACATTAGCACAAACTATATGTACACAAGTCCAGAAGTCTTTTGGTTAGGCGTTTCATGCTCGAGCAAGCCGGAGCAAAACCCCAAAACTTTTACTCAGTGAACAATTTTAGGAACTTTATTTATTTTGTATTTTATTCAAGAGTCAGGTTATCTACGACATCTCATAGACTTTATTTAATATTTGTTTGTTTGGTTATTATTTCCATGACTCGAGGTTTCTCATTATGGTTAAAACAATAAAATAAGTTTTTTTTGTGTTATTTTGTTGTTAATTATTGATGACCTCTGGCACCCTAGTATTAAGTCCTGGAATAACGTTCTGAGTAATTAAAAATGGAAAATCTTAGTTTCATCACGTACACGTTTGTGTACAGAAGGGAATAAGAGACACAACATTTTTTTCTGGCGCACGAACTGTGGGGCCCGATAGTGTGCATATTTGTATTGTGTTTTGTGTGGTAAATTAAAACAGTAAATATGGAAACTAGGGGAAGGAGTAGACTGGTCAGTCAGGACAGCTCCAGGGACAGCAGTGTGGAGTCTACACACTCTGTAGATGTGTCTGTTCCCACATCACCTAGCCAAGTACATAACACAGATTTTGTTACCCCAGTAACACATGCTGGAGCGGCTAGAGTAGATGTGACACAACCCCAAGCTACCACCACACCACACACACCTTTGCCTTTATTGCCAGCTGCAATAAGTAATGAAACAAGTGCTAGCTTGCTCATCATGCTGCAGAGCATGTGGCAGGAGGTGAAAGCTAACCACAAACAACAACAAGCTAGTTTAGAAAAACAGAGTGCTAAGTTAGAGGAGAGTCTCCAGGGCACTAGTGCTAGGCTAGAAGAACAGAATGCTAGGTTGGAGGAGAATCTTCGACAGCAATTGGACAAACAACAACAAGAACAAAATGCTAGGTTGGAGGAGAATCTCAATAGCACTAAAGATAGCATTAAACAACAACTGGAAGTCATAGATAGCACCCTTAAAAGTGAAATGGGTGAAGTAAAAAGTAGTGTGGCTGCTATTTCTGTGCGGTTGGCAGAACACGAAAGCTACACTGATACACAGTTGCAGCTAATACAACAGCAGTGCAGTAGTACTACAACTAGGTTAGCAACAGAGTTAAATACCCAGACCAGCCAGCTGAATGACAGGTTAAATCAATTAGCTGAGCAAGCTGCTCAGAACAGCTGTAGTCTGGAAAATATACAATCTACATGCCAGACCATGATTGAAAATGTAGTAATCAATCACACCACAGACATGAGGGAGCAGGTGGACACATTAGTGAAAAGGCAGACAGAGTTTTCAATGGACATAGAGCAGCAGGTAGGCAAGCTACAAGAGAAGGTATTGCAGTTGAGGGTAGACAATCTTACTCGCACCTCCAGTCACCATGTAGCATTGGCCCCAGCCCTGAACACCAATGCCAATGAAATCCTCAGTAGCTGTGATTCACCGCAAGTTGAGCAACCTGAGCTCCCAATCACACGCTCCAACCCCGCTAACACACACACCACCTTGGATCCCGTTGCAGTGATGCACCACCCGGCACGCCAATGGTCAGAGGCGATGCCTAGGTTCTCTGCTCATGAAGGAGAGAATCCAATGAGATTCCTTCGACGTTTCGAGGAATACGCTGACATGTTCAGGCTAAGTGATACTGAACGCCTGAAATGCATGGCAACTGCACTGAGAGACCATGCGTATTACTGGTGGGAGGTATTACAAAGTACTATCACTTCCTACCAAGAATTCAAAAGCCATTTCAAACAGCAGTTTTGGAATGTGAAAATACAGGGAACACTGAGAGCACGTCTGCATACCGAGCGGTATGATAGCAAGAAGAACCGAACTCTGGAGACACACTTGTCTCAAATGTTCGAGAGGACGCGCTACCTCGAACCAGAGATGGGTGATATTGAGTTCATGGCGATGGTGACCTCCCAGCTACCCATCAAGTACCAAGTACATTTGACAGAGCGTAGCTTCAACAATATCACAGAGTTCCGCGAACAGGTCCTCGCTTTCGACCGGCTGGAGCGGCTGTCCAGGAACAACAATAGTGAGGTGGAGAAAGACCTCAAGCCTACACATCAGAAGGCAGCACCACTCTACACACCCTGGCAGCGTGGTAACGACGGCGGCAAGGCCAACGTCCACTGCACGTCATGGCAGCCTGCGAAACAGCACCGGACAGGGAAGTGGAAGACCAGGAGGGAATTCCAACCTCAACATCAAGGAAACCGCCAGTCGAAGAAACCCTACACCCACAACCAAAACCAGTGGTGGGGAAAGCAGTACCGTCCTGAAGATCCAAATGGAAGGCCACCCAGGTGGGAGTACAGGAGTTACTCTAACCGTCAGCCGCCCAACAATATGCAACAGCATATGTTGCATCCCCCTGTAGCAGACACCGCTCCTGTGAATCAATCACCAGCGAGTTTCTCTACACTCAACCATCCTCCAACCACATCGTATCCCATGCAGCGAGGATATTTTGCTCGGCAGCAGCCGATCCCGCCCAACTGCACAGTCACGCAGCCTCAGCAGACTGCGAATTGCAGCTACTCTCAAGCTGTAATTGAGGAGCATTAAAATAATTATGCTCAGTAAGGTTGGATGTATTACCACCAACCTTATACCCGGAAGTAACACACCTGGTCATGACATGGAGGGGCTAATAACAGAAAGAGTGAATAGAAGAAGAAATTGAAGAACTGGTACGAGATAAATTAACAAGAGAAGCCAACCTTAGGAAGAAAAGGAAGCCAGCATCCAGGATCAGTAAATTCACTGTAGGAGACTTAGTTCTACGCCGTACAGCACCAACTAGTAACAAGTGGGCTCATCTAGCGAAGAAACTATTTTTATTGTACTCAGGTCCCTACAAAGTAGTAGCTGTGGAGAAATGTAACTGCTACACTCTACAGGACCCTGATACAGGAAAAATTGTAGGTAATTACAACTTAAGTCAACTTAGGCCTTACAAAACACCTGTGGTGAATTAGAACACCAAATATGTACCATTATTACTTGTGTTATGCTAAAAACCATTGTATTGTTTATGTTGCTAAGGAAATTTAATTATATATATCCTCATGAGTTGATAGAGGTAATCCAGGTGTATAGGTACCTCATTGCTTCGATATGGTAATTTATATTCGAAGAATTAGGGTGTTTGTCAGTTGATGATTTTATTCCAACTGATATTTGTGCTTGGAGCATATGTGTTGCCTGAGCGTTGGTTTGGTACATTGTCCTAGAGAGACATACCAAATATTATGTACTGTGTGTACAGTTACTGTGTTGAGACACAGTTATTATCACCCTATTAGTCGAGTTCGACCATATTAGCAATGGATATACACGTGAAGTTTTAAATAAAATTTGGCATAAGATGTGTACAAACACTATGTGACATATTACAATGTATAACTAATGCAACACACAACTAAATACTACATATAATTAATGGCCTAAAGATTAGTTGACTAATATCCTACTAAATGAACACACTTGTTGGTATGAGTACTTACAGTTTGATCCAGGCTACTGCCTTGCCCCTACCTATGCTTCTTCATCGTCTAGTAGTTAATAATGCACTTTGATTGGGTTCCCACAGGACACCCGAAACTATAAGTGGATATCAACTTCATCCACACTCTTATGAATAGGATGTAAAAACACTCCACTTTATATTGAGAAAAGAAGAAATGAAAGATAAAGAATTTTAAAGATTGTCTTTAATGAACAGCTTTAAAAACATAAACACTATACACTAGCACTCAATCAATAATATTTATCTTGAGGTTATTGTCATTATTTCATAGCTGAGAAGCAAATAGTGTCTCTTCTTGTAAATAAGTGTAGCTATTGTATAACATGTGATGAAGGAAAATATTCACATATATGTGAGAAGCATATTAAATATGCTAATATGTTATTGAAAGCCCAATATTATTGACAAATCTCAATTAAGAAATTGAATGTAATTATTTACTAGGTGAAGATATTATGTTGATAACATCCATAAAATATATTTTATTTATTCATCACCTACAACAAAGGTAAACAATAACATGTTGTTGTTATTGCAAAGTACTATGCAATGTTATTGTTGCAAATACTGTTTATTTATGCATTACTTTATTATTTAACAGGTTTATTATGTGTTCAATTAATGTTTATATTTATTATTAAGTTGTTATGAATTATTAAGTTTATGAGTTTGAGGAATCTCGAGTCATTTAATTTATGTTAGATTAGGGGAGCAAGAGAAGAAGAGGGGTTAGTGATAGCATGAGGCACGATCACAGGACGCTGTATATTCATATCGCGCAAGTGATAAGAACTGTTATAGGACGTGTGATTAACGTGTGTGTGTCTTCTGATTGCCGACGAACTGAACGAGTTTTGTTGCGGTCCCCTTCGACACCGTCTGCAGCAGTAGATGCAGCAGCAGCAGCAGCAGCAGCAGCAGCAGTAGTCCAAGGCACATGTAGAGTCATGTGTTGGACATTTGACTCAGCAGCTCGTACCAGTTGGTACGACCCCAGCGAACACGCCGCAGACCCGGTGGGTCCGCATCAGCACGACACCACAGCATCCATCGTGAGGTCATTGGTGACATCAGGTGATGCGATCATCGATGAACAGCACACTGGTCCAGCAGTCTTCACGACGTCGATCGCCTACAACAGTGTATTGTTGGCTGAACCGCCATCCCAGCACTGTGGTTTACACCGCAGTCGACCTCTCTGCTCAGCTGTCACTTACCATGTATGGAGATTGGTGAGCTGTCTTCTACATCCCTGCTTCGCCTAATCAGGTAGCTGATATTCCACAACATGTAGACAGATCATGTTTACAAACAACAGTGCGACTGTCCAGCCTACGAAGAGTAGTGTCGTTTGGCAAGAGAATAACGTTTTTCAACTTTCATCGCAATGTTGCCAACTTGTGAAGTAACCAGTTCCAGTTATTTGTTTTAACGATCTAAATTGAATTTAACTTTTTGGACAGTGAAATATAAATTTATATCGGGAGCGGCACTGTAATACTACGGTATTATCAGACTAACTGAAACTGTTTATTATTGTTTTACGTTCGAGGTTAATACCGCTTCCCGATACTTTCGGCAGTGTTTTGTTTTGTTCCACGCATGGCGGCGCGCGCATCTCGTGCTGTGTCGTCATGACAACTGCTAAAATAAATAATCGCGCGGCGTTTGGAACAGCTTTAACGAGCCTATGCTTGATTGATATTGACATTTCATTGGCTTCATTAAAAAGGACGCTAATGTGTCGCGGCCGTGATTGGCTCTTTTCAATTAACAATTTAATTTCGGCAAGAGAGAAGAGAAAGAGTGGAAAATGACGCCATTTAGTGCGTGTGGTAGTGTATTCCCTCTGGGAATATTTCGTTCGTGGCGATGCTAATTTCGGCGTTATTGATCTGGAAATTACGTCAAAATACTGGGCAATGTTAATTGACGCCCTGTAATTGAATGCAGAATAATCGCATTCAATTCACGTGAGTGACGAAGTATTTTACGAACGACATTAAGCATCTATAGTTAAGGTATGGTCTGCATCATCGCTATATAATAAAATTGACGTAAATTTTACCGTCAACGTAAACGAACTATAATTTTATAAACTTTGGATTATTATCAAATTAGTAGAACATTGACTTTCGGCGATTAACGGCAAATTTACTCACATTAGCACAAACTATATGTACACAAGTCCAGAAGTCTTTTGGTTAGGCGTTTCATGCTCGAGCAAGCCGGAGCAAAACCCCAAAACTTTTACTCAGTGAACAATTTTAGGAACTTTATTTATTTTGTATTTTATTCAAGAGTCAGGTTATCTACGACATCTCATAGACTTTATTTAATATTTGTTTGTTTGGTTATTATTTCCATGACTCGAGGTTTCTCATTATGGTTAAAACAATAAAATAAGTTTTTTTTGTGTTATTTTGTTGTTAATTATTGATGACCTCTGGCGCCCTAGTATTAAGTCCTGGAATAACGTTCTGAGTAATTAAAAATGGAAAATCTTAGTTTCATCACGTACACGTTTGTGTACAACTTTTTAATAGATTGTTGTGGGCCTTGTTCAGTGTTTTATGTTGGAAAATTATTTTAGTAAACCTGAAATAGATTTTGATACATCAGATGTAATTGTTTTCTGGCTATTAAGTGTTTTTAAGTCCTGTCACTGGATTCTTTGAGCAATTTACACTAGCACAGAAATTCTGAACAGTAACTTTACACTCTCCCAGAGTTTTAGAAAGTTATTCAATGTTTGTTTCTTGTCAGTTAAACTGTCCCCTGCTAGCAATAGTTAACTTTATAGAGAAATATAAAGAGATTGGCATTCCCCTTATGGAAGTGCAGAGAAGGGTAAAAATTTAGAGACCAGAGGAATATCAAAAGATGGAGGCAGTTTGGTGAGTGATAGCCATACACTGTTGTTAGCAACAGCATCACATCTTACAACCCATTTATGAAGTTACCACTTGAATTTTTAATGCTTAAGAAATTTATATAATTCTTTACTTGTACTATAAAATAATTGTAATTGGACCCTTTTAAGTTCTTCCCAGTTAACAAGTAAAAAAACCTTAAGCCCCTTTGTATACATCTCTAACAATTTTAATTTCAGTGACATATGTAAACAAACCATCCTAATTTTCATAAAATATCAAGTCAGTACATTAGTATACACAGAATAATAGGGGGTGATAGTTTAAAAATTAATCTGAATTTTGTATGCATACCATTACTAGTGCCAAGATTTTATGTTTAAAAATGTTGAACAAAGCATTAATACTGTGAATAAATATACAAAATAACTCATACATTTTGTATATCATTACTAGAAACTACATTAGTGAAATTAAATACTAAATCTATAAAAATTTATTAGCAGTGGGAAAACAATATTGATAGTTTGGTTTAATTTTTTTATTGTGTTGACATTGAAAAAAGGTAAAATTTAAATTTGAATCCGTCTTATTATTACATACTATTAATATAAACAAAAAAAATCAACATGCAATCCTCTGTAGGCCTTTAGTCAATTTTTGTAGCTTTTATTTTGCTTCAAACCATTACGATTTTGGTTGTCACTATAGCAATGGAATATTAGATAGCACGCAAAACATCACCAGTCATGTTGAATATAATGGTCAAGAGTGATGACGCTAAGTGCCGCAACAGCAATTCACTGCTGTTCTCTATTGCATTTTGAAGCCTCCCAAGACTATGATAACAAGGGTTTCACTTAGAGATGTACGAACCTGCAAATTTTTAAGTCGAGTCGAGTCGAGTCGAATTTTACAATAATTAGTTCGAGTCGATTCGAGTCGAGTTTGTATATCATAAATTCAAGTCGAGTCGATTCGAGTCTGAATTTTTATTTGAATCTTTGACACTTAAGTCGAGCTTAAATATTTGCACTTTATTGCTAAGAGTCCTTAGATGGTTGTCTTGTTACATCATGGCCCACTTAATCAAATATATTTAAAATACAAGTATTAATACAAATAATTCATTTAGGTTAAATTCTTAACTGATATAATACAATTCAATAATTAGGTATAGAGCATAGAATAAAAGTATTTTCGAAATTTTTAAATTTTATTTAACAAATATCGCCCACCTGTGAAAATTAAAAAATTCGATATCTCCTTAAGTATTTGAAATTTCTTATATCCGCCGGCTTTAATGAAAAGAGGAATTTAAAGAGCATATAATAAAAGTATTTTCAGATTTTTAACATTTTTTTTTTCGCAAATACCGCTCAACTACATATTTACCTTATTTTGAACCGAACGAGTTAGCTGCGGCCTGTAGCATTCACGAGTCAATAAAAAAACATTGAATATAATTTAGGCTTGTTGGCGCGAAGGTTAGGGTAAGTTTCACACATCATTAGAACATTTTTGAAAACTTTCACTTATGGGAAGTGTAAGGCCGTGCTACAATTGGCGCAACATTACAATAAACGTTCCCATAACAATTATAATACATTTAAAGATTATTGCTACAACACTAACGCCGTTACGTTGCTGGCCAATCGCAAGCTGGCACTTCCAACCAATACATGCTTTTGTATTTGTATTGAATAGTTACACTTTATAAAATACTTTATACTTCATAATTAATTTTAACTTGCCACTTAACTTGGATAGCAAACTATTATACAAAACGCAATCTCGCCGAACGTAATAGTGTAAACAAACACGGAAAAAAAATTCATGTTCGCCAACCTATACTTCCTAAAATTAGTGGAGCAAAGTTTTTTTTAAATGCCATTTCGTGATTGGTGGCGTATCAGTCGCAAACATGCGCACAAATATAACGCTACCGTTAATTTATTATTGTAACGTTGCGCCGATTGTAGCACGGATTTACTAAAAAAAAAAGTAATATTTCTGCCGATATTATGATTATAAAATTTAATTCGTGTTTTGTTTATTAAAAATGTGTTCGTCTTCTTTGCTATGTGGTCACACCTGTTAAGTTGGCAATATGTAAAACTAAAATATAAATAATATGGCCGATTGTCGTCACTGTTTGTAAGTACGTGTTTCGGTCTTACGTACGTAATTTTTAGTGTCGGCCGAAGTCACGTAAGGAGATATTAAGAATTTATTGTAATTCAATTTTATTATATTTTATCATAGAGTTTTACCCGAATTTCCTTTCGAGTTTCGCCCCGTCGAGTAAAATAAACTCGAATGCTGAGCCGAGCCTAGCTGATGCTACTCGCTCGACTCGACTCGAATTTTCGAGTTTCGGCCCATCACTAGTTTCACTGCATATAAGTTTAAAGAGATTTTTCTGCTCTGTAAGTTCAAATAACTGTGCTCTTGTTCTTAATGAAACATAAAACTTGGCCTTTTCAAGAAGTTTTCCAATTAAATAAATGACATTTTTCGAAAGCTCATTTTTTTTTAACACAGTGTTATGCTATACAACAGCATTTGTCAAAATACAAGCAAACTTATTACGTAATCTCATACTATACTCTTATCAAAGTAAAAATGAAAACTTTAGCAGGGACCGTCTTGGTTATTCTACTGACAAATTACTCATACTACTGTAAAAAGACTGTATTGACATTATTTATGTTTTGCACAATGAGAGAGTTAAATGTCATATCTGCGGAGTCGAAAGATTTTATAGTTAACCTTTTAGAGAAATAAAAATACTGTAACATTCAACGAAATAAAAAAAAATTTAATTTAGCATGTGACTAAACACTCAAAACATTAAATAAAATAAAAAAAATCTGAGGCAAGGATCACGTCGGCGGGCCTAGGACGACTTGCCGGAGAGCACCTGGTTGACGGCCGACATCTCGTCCCGAGACAGGCTCTTGAGCATCAGTCCCGGCACGGGCGGCTGGAACTCCAGGTCGCGCAGGGAGTTCACCTTCACCTTCAGGTCGCTGCGCAGCTTGTTGACCTGCACGTCCAGCTGCACCTGGTCTGCCGGCGGGACAAACCAGCGTCCCAGCAAGCATTCCACAACATTACACCTCAAAGTAGCCATGTTGCACCCATGACAACTGGTAACTGACTACCTGAGCACACAATTTTTTAAACTGCTTGAGATATTCAAGTGGGGGTCTGTTTACAAAAAAGCATTTAAGAATGTGGTGAGGGCAGATGAGTAGTCGTTTCTATATTTTGTTTTTAAACTACATTTTTCAAAAGTGAAAATGAATAAAATGTGTGTTTTCATAATTATTTTTTGGTATGAAACACTGGGGAAGAAACGTAGTTACATCATTTAACCCCTCCCCCCGGCTCTTACAAACTTAATTTTGCATACGCTTCTGATCCATCATGATTTTGGACTTCCACTGATTCCTGAAATCATTCCACACAAATGCTGGGAATGTTTCTTAATATCAGCAGTGGTTGATTCCTTTCCCGATTTCCCAGGCTTGTAAAGTAAAGTGATTTTTCACCTAACGACATCCGTTCTCACCTAGATATAAATAAACTCGAACTTCTACGTACCCATCCTTTAGGCTGTGCCAAAATAATCTGCGCAATGACAGGGATCATTCATGTGTACAAACACTGACAATCTAGACTGTCAGAGAGAAATACAGAGACAGGACCCTGCCGTTTCTGATAAGCAATTTTGCCTGACTATCAATCGTTAAGAGACCGGAAAAATTCGCGAATTCATTTCGCGATAGGCTAAAATACAAATAGTTATACCTCAGTGCTGCCTCTGCTATTGGCTCACAACTCACCTGGATGACTCTGGGCCAATGAGAAACACCCGACCAAAGCTTTATCGAATCACAGGCTGCTACGTTGATACGCCTCACAAGACAGCAGCCAATGAGTGGGTGGCATTTGACCGAGTGTACGTATAACTATGGAGTTCATCCTACAAGTCATTGAACCCACAGATTTTTCCGGTCCCCATCAATCGTCAATACAGTTGACGGGAACACAAAGTGTAACATTTTAAATATAAGCCAACAATGGAGAAATACCACCTGGCAGTCAAGTTAAACACCCGGAACTGGACCCAAAAATATCTGAAAGGGGATCGGCTCGATCGGCATAACCATTGCACAAACGTGCCAAACCACAGGAAGGTAGATTCGACCTTCCACTACAGCATGGAATCTGCACGAGTCTTTTGCCATAACCTTTCCGGACCGTCGGCCCGAGCTCACCTTTCTGCAGGAACTGCTTGGCCTCCGACGCGGGCAGCCTGGTGAGCACCGAGCCCACCGACACCCACACCTTCTCGCCGGGGTCCCTCCGCGCGAGGGCCCTCAGCCCCTCCCGCACCTCGTTCCTGCGGCGGTCCAGGGACACGATCTCGCTGCGGTCAACCAGGATCTCTTCGGCCAGGGCCTCCACCTCCGACAGGTACTTCAGGTTCTGCTGCACGTCCCCCAGAAGGCCCAGGTCCGCTGCAACGAACACACACTTTATTCTTCACAGAGTACAGAACATTTAACAGGTTTTACAATGGGTGGATCAAGGAATAAGATTCAGATACATTTATTTTTTTATTTTTTTGCTAATTTTAGACTTTTACAAACATGTAAAAAAAAAAAAAAAAGGAATAGCCTATTTAAATAAAACTGTATGCTGTACCCAGTAATTGTTATGTATCACATATCCAAAATTTTCCCCTTGATCCTGGATGCATGTTCGTGTATATATTTATCCTGGTGCACACGATGCCTGCTGTTTTAATCTACAACAGTGAAAAATCACAATACAAACACATAATGTCAGGTCTCGTGGAAAATTTTTTTTTTCCTTCCGTATGTAGCTAACAACCATAATTCATAGATGTATCACAAGTTTTTGATATGTGCAGGATATCTCTACATAAAAATTTAAAACAGCAAGCATCACTTACAAAAGGATCAATGTATAAAAGATCATACCATTACGATCAAGCGATAGATTTGGTTAAGTGATCCGGAACTTTTACCACAATACTAATATGCAATGCTCATACAGTGACACACTCGTAGGAATTGTGATAAAATAAAATAAATTATTTGTAAAATATGATTGCCAATGTGCCAAGTGAACCTGAGGATACAAATGTTGAGGAGTGATGCAACAAGAATGGAGCATTGATAGAATGATACGTTAAGAGACGGTGAGGGGCAGTGAGACGAGAATAGAGGATTAATGAAATAATAAAGATTGGAGGAAGTAGGAGTGCCCGAAGAAAACATACCAGGTCACAGCAACATCCACAATGTTACCCACTAGCAAAACATTTAAGCCCCAAAAGCTATCACAGTTCCTACTACTTTAAGTAAATTCACTATACCTGCACTCTTTTTCAGGACTACCACCCTAAAAGTTAGACTTGCCTTTGATTCCTCAATTTTTTTAAGATCAAATAAATTTAAGCCTTGATTTTACATACTAGCAAAAACAATAGTAAAATATACTTGTTTCCACTAAAACTATAACACAATGTTTGCCTATGGAAAATTAATAAATTTTATCAGAATATTTTGACATGTTTAATTTTTAGATCAATTAAAATACATAAGAAAAATGGAACTATGAGAAATTTTCTGTCTAATTTTTTAGGCCAATTTATTACTTCCTTAAGGACTAGAGAGCATGTATTCCAACAAAAAATATTTAATCAAAATTAATTAAACTCTTAAAATCACATTTAAACATCAATTAATTTCAGAAATAATAAATTTCTTTCATAATTAACATTGCAGCTTGCATTACAATTAATGATTTAAAAACAATAAAGGCATCAAAACTCTTAACACTAATGACTTATGGTTAAGGATTGCACCATATTACATTATGTATTAAAATGTTAACTTCTTACTCTAATAATTTTAGCATTTTGAAATCTTTGCCCAAACAAAGATATTTCAAAGAGATGAATAGAACTCCCTTCTGAACTGTCGTTCTTTGTGCTGTTCCCTGCGGAAGTCTGTTTCTCGATGTCGTTTCTTAACTTTCTTCTGGCTTTCGACTCTTACAGCAGCAGTATCTCTCGGCTGAAAATGTGTTACTTTCGGTCGAACTACTCTAGCCCCTAAACCCTCCCTGTCTTGCTTTAGAACCGTTTTCAAGGGGTACTTGTGGCCTGTACCATTTGGACCTAGCCCTCTTTCTCTGTCCCATCCACCTTTCAGCAATATCTGGTACCCTCTATTGCTTTCAGGTATACCGTAGACAGTTTTCGAAGCCAGGGGCGGTTGGCTATTTAATAAATGGACTGTGGATGAAGAATGTTTTTGCCTTGACGTTTCGTGAAATGTCTGTTTACACAATTCACAGTAAAATTCTTCATTAAGTTCAATTTCTTTACAGTCTTTCACCACCTTAGTTCTTTTTGGTGTCTTTGATACTATGGCTTCTACAACAGAGGTATGATTTTTTTTCTTTGCGAGGGACAAACAAGTGTTGCCACATTTATCTTTCACTTTGACATCAGCTCCTGACTCAATCAGAAACTGAACAGTATCAACAGAACCCGCACATGCGGCACACATCAGCGGAGTCCAACCAAAACTGTCGGTGAAGTTTACATCGTTAAAATCTGCTAGCATCGCCTGAAGACCTTTGACGTCGTTTAATTCCGCGAATTTCATCACACGAGTTTTCCAAAGCTGTCTGTCGGCATGCCTAAAAGGAAGCCTGTTGTTTTCTTTGATAATGCTCGCCGGATACTCAAAGTGCTTTCGGACACGAACGTTATTGACAGGTTCTTTTATCACTTCTTCGTATGTAGCTCTTGCTTCCTGTCCCGTCAGCTGATCAACAGGCACTGTGCCACTTGCTTCACACGCATTTCCACGATTTTCATTACATCCTTCTTTAATAAATCTCTTCCACCTAAAATCAACTGTCGCAAGTGCATTCCAATTTGGATGAAGTTCCATTGTCTTCAATATTCCTGCTGAATGAACCAGTGACGGTTCGGTTTAAAACAAACACTCACCACCCACTGTGTCATTTCCTCCAGCCATGACACATCAGCAAGACAGGAGATAGCAGTGTTTATATAACAACTTTTCTTCTTTAAACGTACATCTTCTCCAAAACGTACAAAGCAAATCATAAAATCACCACAACAAAAATGTCGTTAATTTTCTTGAAAAAATCATTTGTCAATAAATCACGTTCCATAGAAGAAAAAAAAGCACTTCACTTCTTGCAAGTTAATTTGGCCTTGGAACGTATCTGTTTAGCCATAAAATACTGGATTTTGTATTTGCGATAATTGTAGTTCATACACGAGCTTATAAGAATTAAGGCCGGTTTTGCCTAACTTTTAAGGGTTGTTTAATGCTTATGTAAGGGCTTACCAGCACATAGAATCGTTTCAGGTTAAGTAACTCCTACCGATCTTAGGCGTAGCTTAATTTAGGCAGCCAAAATCGGGCCCCTAAGTACTTGTCCATGAGGTTAAGCAACACATGGAGAATTATTCAAAAATCCCTTCAGTAAGGTTAGAACATTTTCTTTAGTAGTAATTTGTTTTCAAATTTTATTATCTGGTAGATGTCACCTGAATAAAATATGTTCTAATAAGCTCATTTTAACATTACCTAGTTTGATTTAGTGAATATATTCTGATGCAAAAAAGTAAGCTATAATCATCTTGAGATTTTGATAAAATAAAAACAGCACTAAATTGTTGAAGACAAAAATTAAAACACAACCTAACACTTCACTTTTTTTTCAGTAGATGAATATGACAATAAATTGACGTCGTACCGACCATGGCCTTTAAGCCCGTGCTCCGCACCGCCAGTACCGTATCCCGTTTTCGGAGCGCGCCCCTTGCCCAGCCGGATTGAGTCAGGCGAGCGCCCCGGGCGTGACCTCAATAGACAACAAACCTCATTAACAGTCACCGCGGCCACTGGCCTTAATTAAAATGCCCGTGACTATGATCGTGTCAGATTAGAAGAAATCCAACTAAAACGGCTCACAGTGAGACAATATGTTGATAAATTTACAGTCGCCAACTTGATGCCACAATTCAAATAATTAATTACTACTATAAAACAGTTGTTAAACCTTAAGCACACAATTACCAGGTGCTACCTTTTAATTGAGCACCTGGAACGTGTTTTTAGCTTATAATAGAGCAAATTAAGTTAATATAAGTTTTTTGACGCCGACTCACAAAGAAGAGAAAGTTTCACTTCCTTGCGAGGCGGCCATGTCCTGCAGTCTCGAACCACTCCGCGCCGGGAACAGACGTGTGTCCGTGGGCAGCATCCAAGTTTTCTTTCTGTTATCATTTTATTCTGCACTAAATATTTAAATTTTAACCTATTATTAATTCATAAGCTGCCCACGTCGACTCGGCGCGTATTTTACGGAACCGGGCCTATCCCGACCGTCTTCATCGTGATACCGCGCTTCAGACCGTATCACTCACGTAAGTGTTTCGCCGAATTTAGGAGCCCGCTCATAGAGCCCCCCCTGCACCCGTTAATGTTCGGCGCTGGCCGTCTCCAGCGAGCATCGACCCGCGTCCCGCGAGACTGCCGCGGTAACCATTAGTGTCGCGTAGTGTTATGTTTTTTCTGTGTTAATTGTGTAACGGCTAGACGTCGCCAAGTGTTGGTGAGAGTGTTTTGTAGCGGGACTAGATTAAAGGTAATTCTCACCAACTCGTGTATACTAATTTTCCGGAGTCTCCCGTCCTCCACACGGCCGAGCGGCCTTCACAATCAAGGGAGAGCCATTCAGGGTAGATTCAAGCCGTGTACCTGACGGGGCACGCGGGGGCAGAGTACCCACGACCCAACACCAACGGCCTAGCAGCCCGCTAGCCTGGCGCCCCTCCGGACAACAAGAGCACCGCGACGCTCGTAGCGCCCGTCAGGTACCCCCCGGGCCTTTCACATAGGTCGGGTGACGGCAAAATGAACTATATTTTACAATTACTTCGAATATGACTTGCTGAGCATGGTTAAAATAACAAACATTCTCTATTCAATTTTTTTTAAAATTTGTCAATTTAAGTATTTTACTTATCGTTTCATAATATTATTATGCATGTGATTTACTTTAATTAATAATATGTTATTGTAGCCTTTTGGTTATGAATTAATTACATGTGTGTGCAGTATTGTATAATATGACAAGAAACAAAAGAGCCTTCTCCGACGTCCCTGTGTGCATCAACATCCTTCCGCTACTACAGAGGGGAAGGCGAGGTGCAAACCAAATCGTCGCATGTAACTCATGCATTTTGTTTCATTATTTTACCACACTCTTGGCCACTTAATCGTGTCCCAGATTTTAGAAACTGATTTTCTAGGTCGGATGGAGTCAGTCGAAACAGTCTATGGCCCTCAAGGCATATGCTTTGACTTTTTTTATATTATGATGGTGTTTTGATTGAAATTTTATATATCGATTCATTGTTTAAACCACAAATATTTGAAAATATTAATATATATCTAAATTTTAGGCTCATTCAAATGCATGGCTGAATAAACTTAGATTGAAAAGTTTTCAAAATTAATATCGTCGTGGTAGTCCGCATATTTGTTGTTTTTACATATAAATAAGAAAAGCATTTGGAACAAAGCCTTCTCCACCTGCATGCACAATAATTAGTTATGGACCTTTCCCAATGGAATCTGTAACGCCTATTTACGTATCTGACTGCCAATAAGAACTTACACTGTGTTTAGCATGAACATAAGTTTCGTCAACAAAGTACGGTTCTGCCAGCCTTACGAAATTCATGTATTTATTCAAGATAGCACCCTCTCTAAGTAGCTATTACTGGCTTTTCAGTCAAAATCTCTCTCTTTGATTGACACTTCTAAACCTGTAAAATGTATGAAAATGGAATAATGAAAGAATCAAGCCAATGGACTGTGCTATGTATTTAATAATATTAGAGAGGCCTAAACAAACAAAATGCATTAATATATATTTGCTTGAAGCCAAATTGGTATAATACAGTAATCTGTTATTAAAAATAAATGTGAAAATTTTGCAGAGGCGAGGTTTGAGCCACGTCAAAAATAAATTTTACAACCGCGCGCTCTGCCGCCAAGCTACCGAGAATATTGGAACCTTGGAAGGAGACTATGTATTATAAATAATGTAATGTCTGGTTTCTTTAGTATTAAAAACCATGCTGTAGTAATCCTTGCATCAAACAGCTTACAAAATCATGGTTTATCGAAACAACACTCACTAACTCGGTCCTGCTGCTTGTTTACTTTTACAGCGCGCGAAACTACATCGGACACTGCAGTTACCAAGCCGTGTTGCCAACTTCATATTGAGAAATTCCTCGAAATAAGCATAAACTTCCCATTAAAGATATTTTCCACCATATATAGTACTAGCGGAAGTACCCGGCGTTGCCCGAGCTGAACGCATGTATTTTTCGCGAAATAATATGATCGCTCATTAGACTGCAATAAGGTATGCCCGCGCTAGTGATTGTTCCCTTCGAAATCAGACGTAGACAGTAATTGTCTTCTTAATTTGAATATCAAATGCGCAAAATAATTTATATCACCGGCAGACATTCTGCCAGTGTATAGTTATTTACCTCTATATATCTAAAAATGGATGGTCTGTAGGTAATCTAGAGTCTATAAAGCTCTGTAGAAAAAAGTGGAAAAATTAAAGATGTTTGATATTGAAAGGACTCCATTATTTAGCTAAGGCTTGGCATTCGTTACAATGGCTCATTCAATTTTTTTTTTTTTTTAATTTGAAGTAGGTACACATATACAAAGCATCTGTCTATTTATATAAATATATGTATATCTCTCTTTATCACTATCTCTCCTCTAGATACCAATCTCTATACCTCTCTATATATGCCTCTATATAGCACTTTATATCTATGTATCTCTTTATCTGGTCCATTTCATTCTCTATGCCTCACTCTATCTTCCTCTACCTATCTGTCTCTATCTCAATCTATATCTGTCACTCTAGCTCTGTCTTTTTTTTTATAAATTTTTAAATCCAATTGTGTCATGCGTGCGCACTCGTACAACGAAAACAGACGAACTGCCACTATACAAAATGAAATAAACACATTTGTTGTAATGACTCTCGGGCTACCTATTGTTTATATCACACACGAACTGAAATGTCGTTGCTTGTATCTATTCTGTAAATTTTCGCCTGTTCCTATTTAATTCATTTCAATTCTGTAATGTGTGTGCAGTTATACACAGAAAACACACTAACTGCCGCTAACTATATTAATTACAAACATTTGTTGAAACGATTCGTGCGCCACCTATTGTAAAATAGTTGTACTAACTCAGATACCTTCACGGACATGAGCAAAACAACTCAAAAAATTTTCATCGCAATCGGATGAATGGTTTAGGAATACATATGGGACGAACGAAAATTCAAGATATGATGGATCCCCCTAACGATAGCGCGTTTAAAAATCAAAGGCATGCCATCTATTGACGAAGTTAAAAACTGAACTGTTATTATCACCATTAGATTACTAGCCGCCGCGAGCTCCACTAAGCGGACGGGTCTCACCAATGAGAAGGAGAGGAGTTGGCAGACCTTTCTATGTGTATGACTGTGTGGCGGACATAGAGAAATGACACACACTCACTGTTTGTATAACTATTAACTATGATTTTCTGTTATATAAATATATTTAACTACCTTTTTCACTCCATTAGGGATGGAATTTCATAGTGTTACGAACGCTAGAGACCAGATCGCGATGCCAGGAGATGAGCTGGCTGGCGGCCCTACACGGCCAATGGCGTCACGCACCGTTCCACGTGCCGTACACTAACGTAAGGCATGCCACACGTGCCTGGCCGGATTACAGTGGTCGTCACTACCCACCCCCCTCCGATCACCCCGCATCGTCCTGCCACGGCGCTGTTATCTGTCGCTGAGCGGCCTTGGGAATTCCGCGGGCCGCCGCGCGGAGTGGCGAGAATGGACGCCGCCTTTCTGGACTGTTCGGGCGTCGGGTCGGCCCGGGATGACGCGACTTGTCACAGACGCTCTCAGCGGTTCAAGAAGGGCGCCACAGTAATTAAACAGCGACGCCGGTCCCCACGACAGTTCGGAGCGAGTTCGGAGCGAGTTAGGAGAGTTAGGAGAGTTCCGCGAGTGAAAGCGAAGAGGATGAGAGACCCCCTTGAGAAGGCGCGACGGGGAGCGACAGGATCGGGAGAGTGCGACTGAGTGGCGTGAGACTGTGTGTGTGTGGACAGGTGCGAGGTAAGGGGCGAACCACTGTCGAGCCTATCTCCAGTGAGGAGTGCGAACTGCAGAACTTAGACATTGAGTGACTTGCGAATAAACATTTTTAAGTGCCAGTGATTTGAGATCGGACATTTTAAAGTAGAATGTAAATTTTAGTAATCAATAAAACTAAATTCGGCTATCCCTTATGATCCCAGTTCTACAACATTATAAATCGTAACAATAGTTAAATTTGGCCTATGTGTTAATCCATGTTATAAGCTAGATGTGTGTAAAATCTTATCCAAATCCGTTCAGCGGTTGGGGTGTAAAGGAGTAACCAACATACAGACAAACTTTTGCTTTTATAATATTAGTAGGATAGTTACCAAGCAGTGTTGCCACATTCATTTTGGTAAATTCCTTGAAAAAGGCACAGGTAAATTTCTCATTAATAATACGAAACATTTTTCCAAAATATATTTCGATAAATGTATGTGTTGGTTTTAATACCTAAACAGAATTCCTTTTTTTGCAAGTTTCGGCTATTTTTTTTGGGGGGGGGGGGGGGAGGAGACGGGAACCACACAACTTAGAAACACACAACTTAGAACAGTCATAAGTTAGAAACCTCGAAAAAAATCCACGTAACTTAGAACTGGCATAAGTTAGAACGATCATAACTAAGAAACACGTAACTTAGAAACACACAAAGCAAAATCACACAACTTAGAAACGTCGTAACT
Organism: Bacillus rossius redtenbacheri; assembly: GCF_032445375.1. Lineage (NCBI taxonomy): Eukaryota > Metazoa > Arthropoda > Insecta > Phasmatodea > Bacillidae > Bacillus > Bacillus rossius. Next base: position 20,667,328 of record NC_086343.1, on the reverse strand, counting down.
TAGAAAGTCATAACTTAGAACTATCACAACTTAGAACTGTCATAACTTAAAAACACGTAACTTAGAAACACGCAACGCAGAACCACACAACTATAACGTCATAACGTAGAAAGTCATAACTTAGAAGTATCACAACTTAGAAACACACAACTTAGTACTTAGAACAGGCATAACTTAGAAGATTCTATCTTGTGTGTTTCTAAGTTGTGACAGCGCCCTGGAGGAGACTTCCCCCCTTCCCAACCCCTTGATTCCGCCATAGGTTGGATGTGTTGGTAATAAAATGAACTAGAATTTAGCTAACTTTCTTTGCATTAAACAATAAAATAAGACGCATCACGTGTCCGTTTTCTTGTTTTTCAACGATATTCTTGTATTTCAAAGCATGCGATCTGTTATGTTATGATAGGTAATTTAAGACAAAGCATACGGAAATAGGTCTCTACACACAAAAATTACAGATATAGAAATTGGTTTCCGTTACAGAACCACATTTCTTTTCTCGTTAACCGGAGATGGTGAGAAAGAAGAAAAAAAAGCGCTATCTAGCAGTTAAATTTTAGCCTTAGGTTTAACCGAAGGACATAAAACCGGGCGTTACTCTGTGGCCATGGTCGACTGTTGAAACTAGCTTCCAGAATTCCTCCCGTTCGTAGTTTCGGCCCTGAGTCACGCGCTTGGCCCGCGACGGGGGAATTCCCGCCGCCTTGAAGGCTGAAGTGGGCTCGCCGCGTCGCGTCGGCGGAGGCGGCACCGCGCATGCGCGGAATCCAGCCGGGGACGTCACGTGACGTCACGCGGGCGTGGCGTCAGCCCGAATTCGCGGCCGAGTCCGGCCGAAGCCGGATCGGGTCTGGGATTGTCAGGCGTGCCGTAATCTTCGTGCTCGTACCATCACCGAGCCTTGAGTGTCATACGGTACGGTAAAATCTGACGTGGCATGCAAATATAACACTATATGACTGAAATGTTGATAAACAGTGAAACATAAACGTACAATTATTTTAATAAAATACTGTTTAAAATAATGCTGATATAATTTTTAATACGTTCATATCATGCGTCTGAAATCGTATTCGAAGAGTAATTTCCTCATATAATTTATAAGTGCTTCTTCAATATGCCGTGATCGTTTAACACGTCACGCGTATCTGGTTTCTTTTCCAACACCCTGACATGCTTCAAATAGTAAGTATATGAGAACTGAGTCGGTATCCAAGTGATTCGTAGTCAACAGTTTTTAATATCTCTTAGCCTACGTTAAATCACTTTTATCATCTTACGGGTTTTAAATTTTTAATATTTTTTTGTTCTTTATATTATTTTTTTTTTATTTAGTTAGTATTGTATTCGTAAGTTTATTATCATTTTCTTGGTTATTGTTTTTATTTAGGTTAGCTTAATTATGTAAGTTTTGTTTTGTTTCCAATTTAATGTGTTTTGTTAAACATTAACGTAGTTAAGGGGAAAACAAGTTGGGCACAAACTACTCCACATAAAATAAGCTCGCACTAAGCCTCTATGCATAACCGTATGACTGAGAGGTTTGCATTTTAATTAATGAACTAAGGTAATATTTTTATTAATTTATTATTAAATTTTAGCTGTACATTATTGATGTGTAACATCTTAGCATTTGGTGGAGTAATTTCGTGAACGGAACGGAAGTCGTACGGAACGGAAATGTGTAACCACGGTGCTGCCATCTGTGGCGGATGACACGAGCCAAAAGTTACAAAGATAAAGGGAAATTTTATATTATTTACTGTTTAATGCATTTTAACTAGACCGACAGTATTTTAATCAATTTCCTTGTCGAAAATCAGGTCCAAAGCCTTGGTTTCGTATGTTTTTCAAGCCTGTTTTCACTATATTCATTATATAGTTTAAAAATTTCGCTCAAAAAATAGAATGATTCGATATTCAACATTGCTGCTTCGGCAAAGAATTCTAACGGCGGGTGCGGAAACTACGTGGGATTCGCGTTCAGAAATGTAGTTGAAAACTTGATTTGCGTATATATTTATCACGCTCGGCGTTATTTTAATAATTCTTTGTTAAATTCCGTTGTCCGAGTTTTCGTATTATAAGTGTATTTACAACATGAGAACACATGAATTTGCTTGTTACCGAGGTGAGGTGTTACACATCTCTGGCGAGTACTGAAAGGCTTGCATTAATTTTTATAAATTAAATATTGTTACGAATGCAGACAGGACCGCGACACGCGCCAGGTTTCGGAGCTGGCTGGCGCCCCTGCAAAGCCACTGGAGTCACGCGCGTATCACGTGACCTCCACTGACGTAAGGCATGCCACGTGTGCCTGGCCGGATTACAAGGGTCCTCGCTACCCCCTCCCCCCGTCCTTACCCTGCGCATCGTCCTGCCTCGGCGCCGTTATCTATCGCTGAGCGGCCTTGGGAATTCCGCGGGACGCCGCGCGGAGCAGCGAGAATGGACGCCGCTCTTCTGGACTGTTCGAGCGTCGTGTCAGCCCGGGATGACAGGAATCGTCACAGATGCTCTCGTCGGTTCGAGAAGGACGCCGCACACTACTTAAGCAGAGACGCCGGCCTCCGCGGCAGTTCCCGAGCGGATTCCGAGCGAAGGGAAGTGCGACATCGGCGAAGAGGGCGAGAGACCCCCTGAGAGTGGCACGACGCGGAGTCCTACTGGATCGTGAGAGTGCGGCGACCGAGTGGCGCGAGACTGTGTGTGAGGACAGGCGCGAGGTAAGGGGCGAACCACTGTCGAGCCTAGCTCCAGTGAGGAGTGAGAACTACGGAACTTGACAGACATTGAGAGACTTCAGAACAAACATTTTTAAGTGCCAATAATATGAGATCGAACAATTTTAAGTACAATTATTTATTATTAATGTAAATATCAGTAATCAATAAAACTGTAATAAAACCTCATTGGGCTATCCCTTACGAACCCATTTCTCCCCACATTATAGATCGCAACAATAGTATACCTATCAATGGTAAACATGCAAGGACACGTATCTCCACTTTTGTATAATTTTATTTCTTTAAATAAAATTTTTAAAAAATCTCATCCACTAGAAGAACAAAGTACAAAAAAAAGGGAATATGCAAAAAAAAAAAAATCAAGAAACAAATATAATGTAATTTACACCCAGAAATTTTTTTTTGTATGAAAGCACATGTGTCAATTTATTTCTGATTTGTGATAAAAGTAATTTTGGAGTCACGTGTTTATCTGCAACAGCAATATTGAAGCTGGTCAGAAACTTACGGATAGAGATGGCGCAGCGGACTTTCGCGTTGCAGAGCAACCGGATTCGAATCCAGAAATATCACTGCAGGCTGAATCCTGGGCTGGATCCCTTGCTGCAGGCCAGGGGTGTCCCAAAGCGCGCGCCGCGATAGCTGGGACGACTCAAGCCTTTCCTTCGCGCGGGGCAGAAATTTAAATTAACTCCCCCCCCCCCTTCCACAACACCCTCCATTCCCCAACAACATCAAACTTAACAAGCGTAGTTTTTCTTTTTTGCATCCGTGTACATTGTACGCAACATTTCAAATTAAAATTTTATCATTCCCGTTACTTATTGGTAGAGACCTGCAAAAATTCGCGGATTCACTCGGTGATAGGCTAGAATTCAAACACACATACCTCTTAGATAATTTTGCAATTGGCTTACTGTTCATCTGGAACGAATCTCAACCAGTTATATGAACCCTCAACCCAAATAAAGATCGAATCACAGACGAACCAGAGCTGAGACGACTTACAAAAAGTTGGCAGCCAATGAACTTGCGTTATTTGCCCCGAGTGTACAAGGGGTACGTGCAGTTTTATCCTGAAGGCCATCGAAACCGCGAATTCTGCAGGTCTCTAGTTATTGGTGTTTATGTTTACTTTTTTTTTATATAACGCCAATGTATTCAAAGAAATAATATATTGTTCATTGTTCAGAGGCCACTCGAAAGATTATAAAAAAAAAAAGTATTTCAGTTCTCGACGATTTAAGTGTACCATAATGTCGCGCGCGTACCATTGTTGTGCGACGGCGTGCGATTGTTTCGGTACGGGCCGTGCCACGATAAGATACCGACGGCGCGGAGTCGCCCGCCACCAGTAGCCGGTGCGCGCGCGTCTCGCGAAGATGTTGTCGTGGACTGCGTGCCTGCTGGCGCTCGCGTGCGCCGCGGAGACTTCGACGACTACGACGACGACGACGACGACGACACCCGGGTGCGAGGGGGCCGGCGACCTGCCCTGCGTGCCCAAGTGCTGCCCGCTGGGGCAGGGCATCTCCGACGAGGACGGCAGCTGCCGGCCCAGCGACCTGCCGTTCCGGCCCTACTTCGAGCCGCCGCCGCCGGGAGACGACTACGACTACGACTACTACGACGACGACGGCGGCGGCGGCGGCGACTACAACGACACGGAGCCGCAGCTGCTCGACCACAACAACAGCTACATCATCGTCGGCGACCCGTGCGAGTTCCACAAGTAAGCTAGCTGTTCCTTCCAGTCTTCCCCGGGAGACCTCGCATTCGCCGGCTACCATCACCACGCCAAAATATTTTCATTTTTTCTTTCGCAGTCGTAAAATTTAAAGGTTACTCATGTTAAGGTTGAGCCATCTAATTTCATATTGATTTTTTTTTTTCCTTTCCATTTTCTCGTCTTACTATTATTTAAGAGCTATTTCTATACATTTTGTTGTTGTCACATATATTTTCAACGGATATTTCCTAAATAATGTGTGTAAAATTGTAACATTTATCACGTTCGCGACATTTTACACCAATTATATTACTCTTGGTAAATATGTCTTGCAATGACGAGAAAAAAAAAAGGGGGGGGGGGGGGAACCATTTTCGAATGCGATTCCACCTTAAGTCAGATAGATAGGTACATAATTCGTAAAATCACTGTAAATGGTATTAAAATTCTAGCGAATATTAGTTTTTTTTATAGAGAGTGTACGTTCTCGCAATCTATGTTATTGTAACTGAAATTCATGTTTTATTTTGTTGGGTCAGCGACATTTTAATATACTATAAATTCGTGAAATGCATGAATAACCGCATCATTGTAGTTCTTCCCCCCCCCCCCCCCCCACCCCCCCTAGTTTCACAAATTCCGTCGGCGAAGTTTCACGAGCGAGCGGCGAACAAATGATAAAATATTTTCGGGACTGATCGGTGGTCAGTGATTCGTCAGCTTCGCTGCTTCCACCAGGTCAGGTGGGCGTAAATCCATAAATTTAGCAAAGAGACGATAATGCTGTGTTCTCGATGAACCGCGGCGTGTCTGGGGTGTTTACGTGGCAGGGTGGTCGGGCAGTGGTTTCTCGTTGCCCTCCGCCGTATGATGACAGGGCCCTCCACGAAGGGGCAAAATCCGTGGGGCCTAGGCACGAGGGAGGGGGAAGGCCCAGTCGAGTCTCAAGATTTAAAAAAAAAATAAAAAATCACGTGCTTCTCCTGATATTAGGACGAAGATTAATACAAGAATTTTGCTAATAGAATTAATTGTAAACCTCACAAGTCATGATATACGCGAAGATTTCCTTTACAGTTATGGCCACGGTAACGTTTCCAGTCTTATAATTTTTTTTTTTTTCAATTTAGTGTTTTGAAAATTTGTACATTAAAATCCCCGCCTACACGGGAACACACACGGCGAGCAGAGCTTCAGAATAAACCACGCAATTAAAAAAAAAAATGTTCAAGTTATCCGAGTGGTGTCCGTTCTAAAAGCATTTAAGAATATGCTGAGGACGGATGAGTGGTCCTGTTTTCCGGTTTTTTTTTTTTTTTTTTATAAGGAGAGTGAAAAATGGCTAAAACGGGTGTTTTCATAATAATGTTCAGGCATGGAACAACCGGCACAGATTCTTATCAGCACTCGAGGGACTTTGCACCACACCTTTATCTTAATTTTCCCCGCCATATAATGTTACGGTCACCGCTCAGATCTCACAGTTGTCCTATGCACGACGGAGTCTGCGCGCCAGTTCAGAGCCTTGCGCTTAGAGGCGATACCGCGCTAGAAGCTCCAGCGAGCGTCGCACCTATCATCCCGCCTCACCGACCCAAAAGGACAAAATTATTTGCCCTCCGGACCCTTGTTTTCTTTACTGTCGTGGAGGTGAAGGGCTTAAACACCAAAACCCGAGTGTTGGATCCGAGAAGGGAATTTCCCCTCCACAAGCGGGAAATATCCCCGGCTCAGGTGGGAATCGAACCCCGGGACCTCTCGACTCAGCCAGTGTTGCCAGACGTACCCGGATTCGGACGCACGTACCCAGATTACTATGTGTGTACCCGGTACCCAAGATGATCCGCTAGGATACGCAAATGTACCCGAATTTAGTTAAATGAAGAAGTAAAATATTTAAAAAAAAAATGAACAATATTCACTTGGAATGGAAAATCAGTTAGGGTGGAAAAAAGTCTTTGCCTTGACCGTAACGTACTGACATTAAACATCCCTGCCCTTTTCAAACCGCCTCGGCTACGCTATATTCTTACGGATCTCTGGAGAACCATCCATCGAACCAAGTTGCAGCTAGTATCTAGTAAATAGGTCGGCCGGCGACATCAGTATTGGGGATATCTCTCATTTAAACAGTCCCGGCTACACCAATTGAAGCACAACACCAATTTACGTCGCCATATTTATATTACTGGTAATGTTTACAATAATTTTGCATCTTAAAATACCATTGTTTACATCGGGCTGGAATTGTAGTATTCAACGTTTACATTACCACAATTTACAGCTAGTTGCTAGTGCGTAACAGAAGAAAACATTCTGTACTTTTTACGAAAGATTCCTTTGGAAACTAGTTGCCAAAAAAATAGTTCGTAATACCACAAGAAAGATACTGTAACTTTACAACACACGGCTATGGTTAAGCTTGCGTACATGAAATAAGATTTTTTCGAGATAATACTGAGTATATTTCTTACGAAAATTGGTGCATAATTTTATATTTTAATTGATGTTTCATTCAGGCATAATCTTTATTTAAAATCACGGAAAAAAGATAATCAAATATTAAGTAATTTGACTTTGTTTTGTTTGCATTTTGCTTGTAAATGTACTCGGTTAGTACCGAAAAGCTATTCAGGGAACGGTTTACCGATAAATTTTAACTATTGTAGGTACTGGGACAACACAGAGCATTAATGCCCCGGGTAAGAATCCGAACCCATCATCACTGCGACCACTATTTTGTAGTAATACAGTTTTCATGTAAATGTGCACATTGACAAACATCTGTAATTTTACATGGTTACTTATGTTTAATTTTATATATATATATATATATATATATATATATGACAGTGTGCCTGTGAGTTAACTAGAAGTCCAAGCTCGGCTCGTCACCTGCTTCCCACCGAGAGTTTGATCTTCCCGGCGCTGCGATCGCGCGTCCTCTCAGCCAATGGAAAGGGTTTTGTTTCCTGACACACGTTCCTCGACAAAATTAGTTTGTTTCGTCATTCCTTGCCACACATTAATTTTCGGCTCCGCAACTCCCGAACACCCTGCTGCCATCTGTACGCACGTGCCGAGCTAGGCGAAATTATAACTTTGTAGGAAATACGAAAACAAAAATTATTATTTTTTTAACAATAATTATCTCACCAAAAGTACAGCAAGGTCTTATTTATTTCTTCTGCATGATCGCCAAAACGATCGGGGCATTCGTCATATCGTGACAAGCTTCTCGATGTCTTCTTCGAAGAAGTCAGCCGCCAGTGAACAGAGGCACAGGGCCAGCGCCTGTACTCCCTCTCCCTCACGACGCCGCTGTGAGGCGGGTGGACTAATAGTGCTGCGCACTGGCTCCTGTGTCAAGACTTATGGCCAGTGATGAAAATTGGGGGGGGGGGGGGGGTGGCAGAATGCGCCGGGTGATTAGTCCACCCGCCTGCACAGCGGCGTAGTGAGGGAGAGGACGTACAGGCGCTGGCCCTTTATCTCTCCTCACGCTAAATATCATGGTTATGTATATAAACTAAAAAAAAAAAAAAAAAAATTGGTTGTCTGTAAAGTCGGTTTACGGACAATAGGTTAACGTGACAACGTCATAACAAAACATTGATGAAATGATTGATCCAGAAGAAAAGGAAATATATTCGGCCTGAGACTGAGCCGTAATAGGTTTTTGCAACCAAACCATTTAGGCATGAAAAATATTATATTCTTTGAGGACATTTTTTTTTTAATCTTTCTATCTTTTGCATAAAATGCACCTCTGCATACTTTTATGAATAAAATTGAATAACTTTTATTGAATTATCACTATTTTGTATGGATACAAAGGAGTGAAATGAAATGTGCAATTGTATTAATAAATTTAGTTTTATTTGCATTCATTAATTCAAATATATTTATTACTTTTAAAATGTTGCGAGTGCCATATTTATTTTTAAAAGTACAAAAAAAATTCGCTGTTGCTGGGTTTCGAACCGACAACCTTTAGTTTAACAGTTAGGTTCGCTAACCACACGCCCACGAGGCCATACTAAAATTATATAGTTGTTCACTGTAGGGGTATAATATTAACACGATTTTATAACAAATACGCATCCCAAATACACCAAACTTATTTATAATGTGTTACAATATTTTCAAAACATTGTGCAAAAGATCCCGGGTGTAATTTGAATTATTAACACCATTGTTGGTTCAAAACGTATTTGAATTTTCAACATTACTTTTAAATAACCGTACCGATTGTGCTGAAAATCGGTGGACGATCGTTAAATTACATAATATTAATAATTCAAACGACGAAAATGTGATTGAAAAGTCAAATCGATAGTTGTTCCAATCGAGTGGAAGAGAGATGCCACGCATGCGTACAAAGAGCAAAGAGGACACACCCGTAGTGGGATATCCGTAGTGGGACACTTTTTCGTGCGTGCAGCCGGCGTTCATCGATTTATTAGACGTCACGTTAAAAACAAAAAAAAAGCCGGCACCAATTTTAAACATAAATGTTTTATAAAATGCTAAAATAAGGAACTATTTCTTTATATGCTGTCGTTCTGTGTATACTTAAAGGTGAACACGTTATTTCAATCTTAGCAATTCACAGTGATTTTTTTTAACGTTAAAATGTTTTTATGTTGACATGAGTTCACTTAGTAAGCCTTACCTGTCATGAAATTTTATAAAATACTAGCGACCCTAATATAGCTTTTAATTGCGAATGTTCAAAAATCTAAAAAAAAATCTAATTTTGTATGAATTAGTATTGAAAATATGACACAAAATTTTAAAAAAAATCTGTTAATCCGATTGCTACCAAACTTCACAGGTTCACTCGCTGGGCTAATCTGAAGATTGCCTGAAAATCTCATCAAAATAGGTCCAGCTGTTTTGGAGTCCATAGAGCACATACATACACACACCGATACACACACACACACATATATATATATATATATATATATATATATATATATATCACGCCACAACTTTCTGGACCAATGGTAGGTGACACAGTACGGCATAACTTTGAAAAATTCTTCAAGCCAATATTTTAAAACTAATGTAATTATTATTGCGCATGTAGTCACTTACATACGTAAAGAATAATCTTTCCCGCGATTTCTTCATGCTATAATGCGTTGATTAATATCAGACTTTACAAAGTTTGAGTAATACTTTCACGCCTGGTTGTTGGTCGTACAAAAATAATTTGTTATTAAATAAATAAAAAAGAAGTCCAAGCAAACAATTTGGTGTAATCATAGAAAACTTTTGTTGCCTGGTTAAAAGTACATTAATTTTTTTTTATTGAAATGTACCACAGAGCTGTTGCACCAGTCTGTTACACAAGAGTAAAATGATGCAAGACAACCAATCAAATTAATCAGATTCATGCTTATCTTATAGTTCATGAATCTGCCACCAGGTTAACTCAACTCAGAGGGTAGCTGATCGGAAATCTCAAAATTAAAAAAAAAAAGACAAAAATCACTAAACAAAAAATTTTAAAACAAAACTGGGTCTTCAGTGATTTTGACACAGATTTCTAAAAAAAAAAAAAAAATCTTAAAAAGTCATTATTTGTTTAAGAAAAACAGTCGTTTCGATTATGAACGCGTAGCCGGTTTATTTTTTACTGCATAAATGGGATAAAATTCAGAATCAACTGTCGTGAATGTTTTTTTTCTCGTTTAAACAATTAAATCAGGTTACATCTCATGCGGCATACAGCATTTCTATTATGTTTCCGAAACGTAATTTTATCCAACTAAAATATTGCAATGTTTCTGCCACATAGCACCAATGTGCCCGAAACGTTTGCACTGTGTGTGATGATAATTGTTTAATGTCTGTGACACGTAACTTATCTCAAATATGACAGTTCTCACAAGTAGTACTAGTTATTAAAAAATTTCCCTCAACTGTCTATTGCAGAACTTCTCATAACGTTTGTTTACGAACACTGATAAAACACGCGGAAGTTGTTTACAATCACCGTTGACAAAACACATTTTGGGCGTAAGATTACGTATAATATTTGTACTCTTTTTTTGAGAATAGTAAAATGTGAGACAAGTTACACGGAACATACTCTATCAGTGTTTTCATTTCTGTATCAAATCGAGGCTTTCTAACTTTCATTAAGGCTGGGTTTATAAACAACGCAAAGAATGCGACGAATCAAGAAAGCAACGGGGAGCCTTCATTTCACAGACGAGAGAGCCACACCCGAAGTTCCCCGAAGTTCATGCTCGCTTTTTTTTCCGTTCTGATTGTATAAACCGGTGTGGCATTAAATTTTGCAGTCGATTAGGATAGGTTAGCTACATTATACCTAAATACTTTAAAACGTTGTGGATGGTTGGTTATAATAGGTAAGTATAGCTACATTAAAAATACTGTAAAATCATTTTATGGTTGCTTAGAAAATAACTTTTTAATATGTAGCTATCCAGGGCTAGGAAACAGTTTACATTATTTCACAGTATCTTTAATGTAGTTATCCTAACCAAATCAACCATCCACAATGTTTTAAAGTATTTATAATGTAACTAACCTAACCTTTTACAATGAACAAAAAAAAAAAAAAAAAACTGAAGATGCACGATCGGGCGTTTGGCTCTCTCGTCTGTGAAAAGAAGGCTTCCCGAAAGCAACGCGCAACCAACACAATAAAATCGCAGGCGCTGAGTCACCAACCCTGTAACATAAAAATTGTTAAACATTAGAAAACATATTTCTACCACAGGCGTCTTTTGATGATTCATATTTATCACGAAAACAAAAATAATTTTCAATAATTTGATTTTAAATTTTTTTTTTCTTAATATGTGTGAAACTTTAACAAGCGTACACATGATTTATGTAATAAAAAATTACATCGTGGGCTTCTATGCACATTAAATCTGCGTGTCAAAAAAAACGCAGGTCAAAATGCAACAAACTTGCAAGTCTTGATTAGTTGCCTGGCGTTTCTTCCGTTCTTGCGTTGCCAGCCTAGTTCATAAACCCGGCCTCAGTCATGCCTGCCACAAATAACGGGAACAGGAATCCGAGGGCCACAGCTACTATTTAACTTCCCGGAACACAATGTCGGTTTCGACAAGTCATTCTGTCGTTGCGTCACACTCCGCGCGACGCGATCGTACAGTCGAGTTTGTCCTCTTGCAAGGCGCCCACAACAGTGTTTTGTGCCGAGAGAGCCAACCGTCGTGTGTAATCGCGCCCGCCTTATCTCAGACCTGTGCCTCTCTTCGAGGTCGCGGCCATATTATCGCGTTCGTTTCGTTTACTTTCACGAAGGCGTTTTTTTTTTTTTTTTTTTTTTTTCAACCTCGACGTATCGACGACGGCGACCGTCCGAAAGAAGCCGGCGGAAGCGAGCTAGGTCTTTTCGCGCGGGGAGTAGCTATGTACTTCGTGAAATCTCGACCGACGGCGTGTGACGTCACAAGAGCAGGCGCTAGACGTGGAATCCGTGGCCCCCCACATTCCATTACGGGAGACCTAAGATGCACATAAAGTTCTGCCGTTCCCGATTACACCCGAACAATTCACCTTCGGCCAACTTCGTGATTTGTTTTTTTTTTTTGCGCAGGAAAAATGAATTCAAATAGCCTATTAAAAGTGGTCGGTTAGGTTAGCTATAGAGCATCCCACTCTTAGATTGCAGTGTGGAAGTAAATGGGCGCATTCTCTCTCTCTCTAACACACGCCGATTGCCGTTAGCACTGTCCTTGTTTCTTCGGGCGTTGTTGCCAAATATCAAACGAAATTTAAAATTTTAATTTTTGGACCAAGCTTTTTTTCATATTGTATAGAATCAAAATACGCATCAGGCAATGCTTATTTTGAATACTTAACAATATTTTAAGTGTCCGAAAAAATTAAAAAACATAACTTATTCGCTGCGAACTGTTTTGAAGTATTCCGATATGTTTCACATCAAAAAAAGAAAACCTACATGTGTATTTCATTCAGATTTTTTTTATTAGTAAATGAATGCCTTAGGACGCCACCGAACAAATTTTAAGACAAAAACTGTACAGGTTTCACTTAAATAATTTTTTTAATATATTGAAATGCATTTTCTCACAAACTGACACATCACAAAGTTGACCCGCGAAAAAAATTTTTCTATTAAAGATAGATGGGGGACGAAAGCGAGAAAAATGTTCACAATGAATTGAATTAGTTTTTAAAAGCAGCGCCATCTCAATTGCTTCTACAGTTTCCGTGGAAATAACTGTTAAAGATGTGTCTTAACAGCACAAGAGCGCGCGCTGCCGTCGTAAGAGGAAACAGGGTCGTGTGTCTAGATAAGTGGGGTTCTGTCCTACAAGAAATTTCAAATACATGGCTTCCTTAGTCAACAAAAAATATTATAATCGATTCTTGAACATAATATGTAAAATGTATGAAATAAATACGAAGGAATTTAATAGCGATCATGGTACAAAATTTTGAATTATTTTTCTATCCTTCTCACCAAGCATCAAACATTGTTTTAGACAAAGTTTTGGAAAATAATTATGATAGTATTACAAACAATTTAAACAGATTTGATAAGGTGTCTACTAAGGCAGTTACGTTTTTTTGTCCGGTGAAAATTTTTTTCGAACCCATGCAGTTATGGCTGGTCGTATCAAAAATGTATTTAGAAAACATTTTTCGGCATTAGGTAATCCGAGTTATCATACGTTAAAACGGATTCGATATTATTCATATTATGGGAGTTGTTGCGATTTTTCTGTTTTTCAAAAAATCTTCCCCATTTCGAACCAATTGTTCGGATTTTTCCCATAACTTACTCGACCGAGAATTTCCATTACCGTATTTTATTTATCATTTTGGACATGACTTGTCCAAAAATACGGCATTTATCGGGCCCATGAAAATGTGATATATATAATTATATATATGGGATTTTTAGAACAGAAAAGAAAACTATAAGAAAATTTCGTCTACAATAGGTAGTTTTTATTTGAAATTTACATAAAAGTGGCATTATTACAAATTTATATGTGTAATAGTATAAAATATTATAAATTAAGATATGATTTCTTAAAATGCTTCTTTTTCGATCCAAATTAGAAAGACACGCATCTCCTGAAATTCGTAATGTGTTAGAGATTTGGCAACAGCGCGCGCCATAAGCCGTGTACTGCAATCTAAGAGTGGGACGGGCTATACATTAAAACACTTTAAAACACCATGGACGGTTAGTTAGGTTAGCATTGCTACATTAAAATAAACAGAGAAATATAAATATATGTATATAAATAAACCCGAGGTTGGCCGAAGGTGAATTGTTCGGGTGTAATCGGGCAAGTACAGAACTTGATGGACATCTTAGGCTTCCCTTCGATTACGGGCCCTGGACCCGGGATTGGAGGACCCCCCCCCCCCCCTCCAAAAATTTTACAGTCACGTGTTACATTATAATTGCATGGTTATTTCTCTCCTACACTCTTTCTAGAATGTTATTTAACCTGAAAATACAGGGTAAAATTATGGTTACTATTTCATAAGTCCAAACTAAGCTTTATTTATAAAATTATTTTACTTTAAAACTAACCACAGCGAGTATGTATATTTATTTCACACACTGAGATGAAAACCAACGGGACTGGGCCCTGGACCCAGGGGTCCACCCAGCCACACCCTTGTGGGTGCCATGGTGGAATCTCCAATCTCCAGAGATGCGTGACGTATAGGCCTAACCTCGGTGACGAGCAAATCCACGTGTTCTCGCGCTACAGTGAGGAAAAATAACCGAGTTATTTCGGGAACAAATAAATACCAAATTGAGAATCTCAGTACTTGGGATTCGAACATGTGTCCTCTGGAATTCGATAGTTAGGTCGATAGAGTAAACAAAAAAAAAAACTCAGCTGCGATGTTTTAATAGTATAGGTTCACTCTCCCTAAATATTTGTTTTTGTATTCCCACATTAAATTACTATCGATAAAAAAGTTTTTTATCGATGAATGCGCTAAGCCGTCTACTTGAGATACGGTTTGGCGCCAGGAATATATGAAAATTTGGCGTCGCTGCCACTAGAAAAAAAACCAAGGTCAAGTTTTGCCAATCATTTCTAGGAGGCCATTTTGTATTTTTGCACAAACAAAATCACTAATCCTGCTTCCCCCTCCCTCTCTTAACACCCTGATTTTTTTTGTCATCAAGCGCTTTATCAGTAAAATCACAGCCCTAGTCCATGTAGGCTATATATATGCTATATATCACATAACACAAGTATTTTTATAAAATTGAAGACAGCAGAACACAACACCAGTGAAATAAAAGTCGAGATGACATGGGCATAAAACTTTTCAGTATGTTACTACAAAATACCACAAACACAAAGCAGCAAAAAAATCAAAAATTACACGAAAACAATTTTTATTAAAATAATCTTTTTACTCTTTGAAAGAATTCTCGAGGCTTTAGCTACGTAATACAAAAAAAATTTAATCGTAACAAAACTGACAATTTTTTTTACTAGCCGAGGTAATTATTAGCACTGTTTTATAATGTACTAAAATTTACTTTATGTGACCAAGACGTAATTTATACACACTGCTTCATGTAGTGTATGTTTATTGTACTGTACTTTATTAAGTTAGACCAATTTTTTCTTACCCCTGTAGTTTAAATTTGTTAATATATACATATACTATGTATATACTCACTATTGACATGATATATATTGCGGGCACTCGACTTCATGTGGGATCCACAGAACAAAATAAATAAATATAATATTAAGCGCTTAATGCTGATAAAACAATAGCGTATCATATGCGGTACGTTGTATGCGAATCGATAGCGAAATATCGCATTATCATGAACACGCGGTTTTCAACCGGGCGACAAAGAAAAAAAATTGGTTGTCTGTAAAGTCGGTTTACGGACAATAGTTTAACGTGACGTCATAACAAAACATTGATGAAATGATTGCATACTATTATGAATAAAATTGAATAATTTTTATTGAATTATCACTATTTTGTATGGATACAAAGAAGGAGTGAAATTAAATCTACAATTTAATTGATAAATTTACTTTTATTTGCACTCATTAATTCAAATATGTTAATTACTTTAACAAAGAGATTATTTTAACTATAACTTTTATACATGTTTGCTATTTAACTTCTTCCAATCTGTGTTATTCTGTTAAGGATAGGAAGATGATAGGAAAAGTAGGAAACGAATAGGAGTGTTTCAAGTTTAATGTGCCTCGAATACGTCAAATCGATGGTTGTTCCAATCGAGTGGAAGAGAGATAGATGCGGCGCAAACGTACAATGAGCGTAACGGGACACAGCGTAATGGGACAATGTGCGTAACGGGACACTTTTTCGTGCGTGCAGCCGGTGTTAATCGATTTATTAGACGTTGTCACGTCAAAAAAAGCAACTGGACGTAAATTATTTCTTGCCATTACGTAGCCACCACGTACGAGACAACATAACTGTTATCAAGTGGGTTTTAAGTACCGGGCCTGTTTCATAAAAAAAAAATATGTGAGGGAGTCTTTCAGTAAACAACACAAAGATTGCCGCGTCCACTTCTTCGATACAATTTTAGTGCAGCGTTTAACTAAAGGCCCTGTCACACTGTCGAATATTCGCTTCTAACATCTTCCAAATATATTGTATCGAATATAGTTGGAGGGCTATGACGTCACGGAAAACTTCTCTTGCGCAGCCATGTTTGTTTGTCAAGTTGGACGACTTGAGTTTCCATGAAATGTTTTTTTACGTATTATAGTACAGGTTCTGGAATATGATGGATGTTGGATGCAATCGGCCAATAAAAAACGTGCCTAGCGAAAACGAAAAAAACATTTCCGCCACAACGATCTTTGAAATGGTGAATAACACATGCGCGAGAAAAAAAAGGTTATTAAAGCGAAATCATTAAAATATTATTAATATTAATGTCATATGCAAAATGCGTAAATAAGATAATTATGTATCTATAACTTAAACAAAATTCAATGAACTTTTAATTTAATTTAATTTAATTTTAAAATGATCAAAGAAAATAAAAAGTACAAAAATTTCATCCAGCACTGTGAAACATTATTTAATTTCAAAATAAGATTAAACGTGAAAAAATTTATATAACTAAAACAAAAACTATATATATATGTTAATGGAGCATGATTAAAAACATATGTGTGGTGGTCTGTCCAAATTTATTTGATGGGGGGAAAAAAATTGGAAGCCATTTTCCGTCCAACACCACCCTTCCAACTCCCCTGTCAGATAAGATAGTCAGATATGTACGAGACAAATACTTGACAGTGTGGCAGGGTCGCTAGGATACACTCGGAAGCAGTTCTGGTGCCTGGTTGCGCTTGTACTACAAAGGAAAATGGGAACGTTTCGTCGTGGTGGAAGTGAGAAAACGCAGCGTGGCGAGCAAAAAAAAAAAAAAAAAAAAAAAAAACCGAGGTTAATGCCTGTTGACACAGCTGTCAGGAATCGTTTAGTGGAAGACATGACAAGAGCTCGAGAACCCAGAATCATCCACGGGGCCCTGGATCTGTCAGTCTCCCGCCAGGCTGTTCGCCCCGCTCCTGCCGGCAGTGGTGCCAACAGATGAACTGAAATCACGCCGAAATTCCGCTAATCCACAACGGTGATGAAAATCGTTTGTGATGGGGTCGCTAAGAGGGGAGGGGATGTAGCTGTTGTGCCACGTGGGAAAAAAAAACACTTTTTTTATCTATTAAAAAAAAGGCATCGAGATGATCTTACGACCGCCATTTTCTGAAGAAGAAATGGCTGGTCGTTGCCTCACAATGGTCCAGTTTGTTTGGCCTCCCTTTTGCTAGAACATGCTCCATATAAACTCCTTTCAATAAAAATACCTTTTAATACCTTTTAATAAAAATGTGTTGTTACCGTATTATATATGTTGTGTGTATGTATGTGTGTGTATGTATGTGTGTGTGTTAAGAGGTGGGTTTCAGAGTATCATCCTGTTACTTTGTAACTGATACACGCCTGTATCAAGTACTGCAAACGAGTACACTATTAAAGTATCAAGTACTTTAGTATCAGTTTAGAATTCGCCTGGAACAACATCACGGCCAATGTGCGCAGAACCCGATCGCAGATGACGGTCACTTGTGCGGAGCTTGTGAAAGTGTGAATATTCGGGCGTGTTCGGGCAGGGACAGAACTTGATGTACATCTTAGGCTTCCCTCGTGTTTTTTTAATATTTGAGAATATAAATAAATTTATCTTTCAATACAAATAATTCAGTTAATCTGCCCTGCGACATTTTATTTTCTTGTATTGTGTTCCAACACTACGATATTAAAGTAAATATATTTAGTAAAAATTACTCCGCCAGTTTAGCGCCCCTGCAGCTAACTACTAATAAATCAGACATTAGTGACGAATGAGTGAAGGATTGTTTGTTCCAATTGCACGCGCCTGATATCCAAAGGAGTTTACTTGTGTTCTCGTTTTTCTTTGGAAAGCACCCGGCCTTGCTTGCTGCACCTCCGGGCAGTAAACAAAAATGTCTTGACGATGAAGGAGTGTGTGTTGGTACAAGTCGTTAGCGGCGCAGCGCGCGTCGGTAAACCAGCAAGTCATGGGCGATGAAGCTGCAACAGCTGCACTAACTAACCTTGCCCTTGACGTAGGGCGTCTCTGGAACAGCTCAACTGTTTTGACACGGTGTGTATTTCCTGAACAGCATGCCACGACGGAGTGAAGCCAGTCACGAGGCGAAGCTCAGGACTGTTGTTTGGTTCGTGGTAAACAAAGCCGTGCATTAATTTTATTTTTGACGTGACAACGTCTAATAAATCGATGAACGCCGGCTGCACGGACGAAAAAGTGTCCCGTTACGCTCATTGTATGCTTGCGCCGCATCTATCTCTCTTCCACTCGATTGGAACAACCATCGATTTGACTTTTTCGAGGCACATTAAACTTGAGACACTCCCATTCGTTTCCTACTTTTCCTATCATCGTCCTATCCTTAACAGAATAACACAGATTGGAAGAAGTTAAATAGCAAACATGTATAAAAGTTATAGTTAAAATAATCTCTTTGTCAAAGTTATAAACATATTTGAATTAATGAGTGCAAATAAAAGTAAATTTATCAATTGAATTGTATATTTCATTTCACTCCTTCTTTGTATCCATACAAAATAGTGACAACTCAATAAAAATGATTGAATTGTATTCATAAAAGTATGCAATCATTTCATCAATTTTTTTTATGACGTCACGTTAAACTATTGACCGTGAACCGACTTTACAGACAACCAATTTTTTTATTTTATTTATTTTGTTCCTTAGATCTCACGTGAAGTCTTAACACTTCAGGCTATTAAAAGGCCCGTCTATAGCCTAATTGCGATGTGTTTAGTTGTGCCCGACGGAACGGTTATCGCTGATTGGTCCACGTGACCCCCCCGACGTCATGATGGGTGGCGTGGGCGATGGTCAGAATCGGGAGACGTAAGATGCTCATAAAGTTCTGCCATTCCCGATTACACCCGAACAATTCACGTTCGGCCAACTTCGGGATTTGTTTTATTTTTGCGCAGGAAAAATGAATTCAAATATTAAAAGTGGTCGGTTAGGTTAGCTACATTAAAACACTTTAAAACTCTATGGACGGTTAGTTAGGTTAGTATAGCTACATTAAAATAAACAGAGAAATATAAATATATATATAAATATATATATATATATATAAACCCGAGGTTGGCCGAAGGTGAATATTCGGGCGTGTTCGGGCAGGGACAGAACTTGATGGACATCTTAGGCTTCCCGTCAGAATCTCCCTGGACCGAATACATTGGCCAACTTGAAATTTTTGTCCCAGTCTGTGTCCTTTTGGTAGCGTAGAAAGAGAAAGAACACTCATGATATTTTATGTTTGCTGTTCCTGTTTCAAAAATGTAAACAGAAAATAACGGGCAATGTGCTAGGAACAGGAAGTCAAGAATACCAAGACGAGATATTTATTAGAGTTGTCCGTTTGCGACCAATTTTTGATTATTATTATTATTTTCATAGGCCGAACACACAGATTCATTTTCAATCAGTGTTATTATAATTGATTTACTAGCATTTATTTTGGTGCTAACATATTTACTGCGCTCTAGATTAGGACATAGGACATCACATTTATAGACACTGCAGTTTTTTTAGTTTTTTTTTTTCGTGCGACAATGTGTCGTTATTTACTTTATGATGAGGACACTTGTGTAGGCCCGTATGTCAGCATGTTGGCGTCAGTAGTAATGTAAGTGTTATTAAATACATGTGTTAAAATTTTATATTTAAAAGCTAAACTTATTTCTTACATCCGCTAGAGTAATATCAGAATCACAGAGTAACGGGAAGTGAGTAGGTAACGGAGTTGACATGTGTGACGTATGTACCAAATACTGCTCTATGGCACGGCGTTAAAAAAAAGTTTCAATTTGAAACATCGTTACAGCCAGATACAGAAGGCAGCAACAGGGCAATATTTCATATACTTTCCAATACTTTTGTAAACGTTTACGTACTTTCTCACACTTTTGCCTTCTTGACATACTTTTTGTATACTTTATATACTACTGCATACTTTCACACGCTTTCACACACGTTTTCATTTGCAACTCTTCAGCTCTGAGATTGGATCCGGTACTAAGCATTGTAATTGTGACAATTTGTATAGACATTTCCAGTAGGGTTATGCGACGTATTTTAGCCGTCATAAAACCCATTAATTCATTCGTAGATTCCGATGGAGACATAGGCAGACACTAATAAATACAGGTATATTTTTCAAAGCACGCATGATCACCCGTGTTTCTATGCCTCGTTTCTAAGAAGCTTCATGTCTGTATTTTTTTGACGTGACAACGTCCAATAAATCGATGAACGCCGGCTGCACGCACGAAAAAGTGTCCCGTTACGCTCATTGTTCCGTTACGCTGTGTTCCGTTACGCTGTCGGCGAGTGCAGTAATATTAGGTTATGTTACAATTGACTAAAAAATTATGATGATTCTTATAATTGATTATAGATATTTGATTACAGTTTATTTATATGAAAACTTGTTCATAATTATATTTAAACTTTATAGCTAAACGCCAGTTTTTAAAATTAATTACAAGTCATCTACACGTGAACTGTTTCGTCGACTGTTTATAAAGTGAAGTGAAAAGTTAATGGGGTTTTCATTGCTTATTACAACAACAATTTCGGCATTAAAGGTTAATTATTCTTGCAGTTTAAAAATCTGATTACTAGTATAATTTCAAGTATTTATTCTTTTATTATTAAAATAAAAATGATTCAATTTTATTCATAAAAGTATGCAATAATTTCATCAATGTTTTGTTATGACGTCACGTTAAACTATCGTCGGTAAACCGACTTTACAGACAACCAATTTTTTTTTGCTTTTTTTTTCTCCCTCCATCCGAAAAAAAATATTCTGGTTTCCCGTCACTGCAGGCGGCCTGAATGAGAAATGTATTTTCTCCTGGGCATTCGGTGAAGGGTGACGTGTTGCACTCAGGTGATCGTGACGGGAGGAAATGAGGAAGAGGGGGGGGGGGGGTTTCTGGGAAATCGGCGCAGAGTCGCCGGCGAAGGTCGCGCGGAGGAGAAAGTGTGACGTCGGACCTGGGAACTTCGAGCGGCAAAGAACGCTGGAAGAGGCCGAAGGCCTTTCCACGCCCGGAATAATTGATTCAGTTCATTCAGTTAAACACATTCCAGTTCTTATCTCCGAACACCCGGGTACACTTCAGAGATAGGATTCTTTCGAAGTTTATTAAAAAGACGTTTCACGTACTCTTCAATTACGAGACTTGCTCAATTTTTTTTTTTCTTTCCTAAGAACCGATTATTGAAGTTAACTTCTTTTGCAGCTGATACACCGAGTGAAAAGGTTTTTTTGATTCCCCTCGATAACATATTTGGTTGTATACGGCGAAATAAATGCATTTTGTTTATTCTAACAAATATTTTTTTTTTTTTTTTAGAATGAACATGATTTGTTACCCGCCAAAATTCGTTAGGCCAACAAAATATTTTGTTTCAGTGAGAAAAAAATTTGTTTCGCCACATATGAACCAATGTTTATTTTATTCAAACAAACCCCGTTTTCTCTGTGTAGAGTGAGCCGAGGCGATGACGTCATAAAAGTGCAATGCTCCAAGGGTAACGAAAAGTGCAACGCGAAAACACGCATAACATGTTGGCCATCATTGCCGATAACACAGATGGCAGCAGCGGCGATCGATGGCGTGTTTGCGTTATGTAGCGCACCTGCGTACCTGCACACTTACATACCTGTACACTCGCCTGTACCTGTACACTCGTATACTCGCACACTTGTGCGCGTGTTTCATGTATTTGTGTACACTACGAATGTACTATCTCTCTATCTGCGAAGTTTCACTTTTAAAGCACTTGGTGGCTACGCATCCATTATATGTATGTGTATATATATATATATATATATATATATATATATATATATATATATATGTATGTATATATATATATAAAGTTGTTCTCATTTTTAATTATTGTTTACAATTTACGAACAGAAAACCGCTTTAACACCTCCTATTGGTCGTTTAAATGATCTAATTGTTTTATAGTTAAGCATACAGGTCGTGTTTGGCTTAGCGGTCAAGACTGCAGTTTATGTACAGCCATGCCGGAACGGGAGTTTCCCTTGTGAAATTGGCCTCTCAGATTCTCAAAACAATCAAACAACACTTATTAAATTTAAATAAACCATTTGTAATATTTATTTTATTGATTTAATTTTAATCACCTGTTGAAAACCAAAATTACAAATGTAAAATAATTTAGGAAACTACCCTCCGACTGTGTTAACGGGCCCGCCTAGTAGGGGTGTATCTGTGTAAGTGAGGCGGGATGATAAGTGCGACGCTCGCTGGTGCATCCAGCACGGTATCGCCTCTAAGCGCAAGGCCTTGAACTGGCGCGCAGTCTTCTCGTCGTGCGTAGGATAACCTGTGACATCTGAGCGGTGACCATTACATAACATGGCGGAGAAATGAAGATAAAGGTGTAGTGTAAAGGCCCTCGAGAGTGCTTTCAAGAATCTTCACCGGGTGTTTCACGCCTGAAAATCCTCCTGGAAACACGCGTTTTAGCCATTTCCACTCCTCTAGTAACACAGTTTAAAAAACCGAGCACAGAAACAGAGCTACTCATCTGCCCTCAGTGCATTCTCGAATGCTTTTCGTAAACAGACACCACTCTGATGTATTGAGCAGTTTTCGAATCGCGTGGTTTATTCTGAAGCTTTCTCCAAGCCGTAAAATCCCGCAGCTAGCTCGCTGGGTCATTTGGGATGCTCTTCATTTAGAAAGCGCGGAGAGGTTTGTGGGTGTGGGGGGGGGGGGGGGGGGGGGGAGGGGGCGGTGCTATTGACACTCTTTCCCCTGCAAACTGTAGCCTTAATGTCGCATGACTTGCAGGACGTGTAAACAAGAACTGAACAGTCAGTTTCGACACGAGTTGGTTCGTTTTGTTCAAGCGGTTTGTTGGCGTTCGCTTGAGGTCTAATAAAACATTCCACCAACAACTTGCCAAATTTGTTGGGATGTGGTTGTGCAATAATTACCCCCTTCAATCTTGAATGAAACGTAATTATAATTATATTATTATTGATAGAGACCGGAAAAATTCGCGAATTCATTTCGCGATGGGCTAAAATGCAAATCGTTATACCTCAGTGCTGCCTCTGCTATTGGCTCAAAACTCACTTGGATGACTCTGGGCCACTGAGAAACACCCAACCAAAGCTTTATCGAATCACAGGCTGCTACGCTGCGGAACGTCTCACAAGACAGCAGCCAATCAGTGGGTGGCATTTGACCGAGTGTACGTAGAATTATGGAGTTCATCCTACAGGCCATTGAACCCGCGAATTTTTCCTGTCCCTAATTATTTATATAATTAGAACATGTTATATTATAATTAATATAATTATAATAAATTATGGATTTTCCTGCGATGATCTCGAGAGGAACCACTGGAAACCGAAATGAGAATGGCGGGAACTCTTAGTTCATTGTCGCGCCACCGCGCCACCTTGCTGCTTGAGAATTGATGAAGTACCACGGGCAAAGATAAGGCCGCTTACCCCTCCTCCCCCTTCTCATTTCACACCTGCCCCCTCTCCTGCACGGACATATCCTCAACATGCGTGATGATGATGTAAGTGCGCGCTTCTTTCGCCGAATCGCACTCAGCAGATTACGTAAAAGCTCGCCGTTATCGTACGCGAGAGTGAATTCCATACGAAATAAATTTATTGCGTGTTGCGTTTATTTTTTTTTTTTTTTTGTGATAACGTAACGCCACTACCGAATACTACACAGTAATAGAAAAAAAATTAAATCGGCGTGTATTTTACCTGTATGCCGACGATACATGAAAGTGCAAGAGAAAGCGCAAAACAAAACAAAAAAAAAATACCTTAATCAGTCATCGCAACTTTTATCTCGACAGCGCGTACGAAGTTCAAAAGAGTCCTTGTTTATTCTTTCGTTATGCGTGTTTCGCAACGTGTGAATGTTCTGCACGACGTCTTATTACGTCACTTCCAACTTAGTTTACATAAAAAATTTTGACGTGACAACGTCTAATAAATCGATGAACGCTGGCTGCACGCACGAAAAATTGTCCCACTACGGATGTGTCCTGTTTTGCTCATTGTACGCATGCGTGGCATCTCTCTTCTACTCGATTGGAACAACAATCGATTTGACTTTTCAATCATATTTTCGTCGTTTGAATTATTAATATTATGTAATTTAACGATCGTCCACCGATTTGCAGCCGACAATATATTTTTAATTTCCCGCCTACCACTATAAGAAATTAATATGGCAGACTACATACGTTTTTAAAACTCCCACAGCACAAAACAAAATGTTTATAAATATATATATATATATAACACATCTGAAACAATAATTTTCTATATGGCCTCGTGGCTGTCTGGTCAGCGTCGCTGAATACCAGTTCAAAGGATGACGGTTCGGATCTCGGCCGGTGCGATTTTTTTTGTACTTGTAAAAATAAAAAAAAAATTGTACATTTCATTTTACTCCTTTGTATCCATACAAAATAGTGATAATTCAATAAAAATGATTCAATTTTATTCATAAAATGATGCAGAGGTAGATTTTATCATACAAAAGATAGAAAAATTAAAAAAAAATTCTTCCTCAAAGAATGTAATATTTTTAATGCCTAAATGGTTTGGTTGCAAAAACCTATTACGGCCCAGTCTCAGGCCGAATATGATATTTCCTTTTCTTCTGGATCAATCATTTCATCAATGTTTTGTTATGACGTTGTCACGTTAAACTATCGTCCGTAAACCGACTTTACAGACAACCATTTTTTTTGTATTTTTTACAAAATATTTCTTTGGGAACAAGTCTCCAAAAAAAATTATATTACGTAACGAAGAATTTTTTTTTAAATTTTACATGAATTTATGTAGAATTCATATGTATCCCAGTGTGAATTTTAGAGCCTAGGCAATGTCCGTGATAGCACACAAATTACACGCAAACAGTACGCCAGCCGCAGCTAACATACGAACACTACACAGTGGCTCGGAACATTCCATAAGTTCGTTCTTTTTTTCCCCTCGTTTTCTACCTATCGACAATTTTCAATTCCA
The DNA here is from genome assembly GCF_032445375.1 of Bacillus rossius redtenbacheri. Taxonomy (NCBI): domain Eukaryota; kingdom Metazoa; phylum Arthropoda; class Insecta; order Phasmatodea; family Bacillidae; genus Bacillus; species Bacillus rossius. Next base: position 20,642,102 of record NC_086343.1, on the reverse strand, counting down.
AACGTTGCTTACCTAAATACAGTAGGTAACTGCTCCCTGATGATGGCGACTGCAATGTCGACAGAAACGTCGGTGAATTATTCGCCAAGGACACAGTAGGTAACTGCTCCCTGATGGTGGTGACTGCAATGTCGACCGAAACGTCGGCGAATTATTCGCCGAGGACACGGCATACAACCCAGAAGCCAAGCTACTTCAATGAAAATACTTGTACTTGAAGATACAATTTTTTTTTTTTTTTTTTTTTTTTTACCGTATTTAGAACACAAACAAACATGGCTAGCACCGCAGAGAAATAACTAGGCTTGTTTTGAGACGAGAATTGCCGAGCTGATCCGTACGGGTCTGTCTCCATCTGTGTGCCGTTGTAGAAACCCTGTCCCGTGAGACCCATAGTCCCCACAAGCTTTGAATATATATACTGTATAGAAGTCGCCAGCCCAGGTTAAAATTTCTAATACGGTTTGAGGTAGTTGGTTAATTCACCGCCGCAATCGCCACCATCTCTAGGGCATCGACTTGTGGCGGTCCCTAGCGGACAAGTGTCGAACTCTTTAAACACCCCTTCCCCATCCCGTTGAACGTCCTCGAGCTGCAGTGAATGATAGATGGGGGGTGCGGGGAAATGACAGCGGGTGACAGCGCTGCGCTCTAACGTGTAAATAACAACTAAGACGATACAGTGCGTTACGGCAGCGCACTGCAGCGGTGAAGTTCCCAAGCTGCTCGTCATACTCTTCTGAAAAACGTAGAGTAAATCCTATCCACTCGCGACTTCTATACAGTATGTATATTCAAAGCCACAAGGGTGGGTCTGGGTGGACCCCTGGGTCCAGGACCCGAACCCAGCCCTGTTTATTTTCATCTCAGCGTGTGAAATAAATATACATACTCGCTGTGGTTACTTTAAAGTAAAATACTTGTATAAATAAAGCTTAGTTTGGACTTATGAAATAGTAACCATAATTTTACCCTGTATTTTCAGGTTAAAATAACATTCTGAAAAGAGTGTAGGTAAGAAATAACCATGCAATTATAATGTAGCACGTGAAGGTAAAATTTGGGGTGGGATGGGGGGTGTCTGCGATCCTGGGTCCAGGGCCCGTAATCGAATGTGGAGGCCATGGTGAGACCCGTCTCCGTTTGTGCAACGGGTCTAACTGTTACTCGAACGAAGATAGAACACAGCGCAGAAAATGGTAAACTACACATCGAAACGTCATCGTATCCGTGGTTCTCTTGGTGGTCGACAGATGCCGCCACAACCGGCGCTGGTAGCGCGCGCATCCAACTGTTCTCTGCGTGATTTCCGTCGACACCTCGGCAGCGATCCTTCACCGCCCAGAGCATTCGACGAAAAAAAAAAAAAAAAAAAAAAAAAGAACTTGGAATTGTACGTAGCACATTAAAATACACCCGAAGCTTATATCTTTATTCATGTCAATGTTATGAGCTTATATATGAAGCATTTTGAAACATTCTGTACTTCGCATAAACCTTTTTGTGGATATATGTACTTTTCATTCGCGGTTTCACGGGAAATGATTTGCGACTGGTTATATATAAAAAAAGTTTTTTTTTTTGTGAAACTGCAGAAATAATTTTTTTAAAAAAAGTGACGTGTGGTGCTGTTTGGAGGCCGTGATCTCTGATGCGTCACGCATCCTGAGATGCTGATCAGTGGTTCGAAGGCGAGAAAAGTTGTAAATACGTCTCCGTATTATTTAAAAGCAGACGTTGTCGATGCCAGGAAACATCCTGTACGTCAACATTCGCCAAGTGTGACGTGCAAGTCACCCGCGTTGATTTTCACGCGCGCGCGTCGGACTGTTGGTAGTTCTGCGTCAGCTCGCCTAAGGCCCCTTCCGCAACGGCAACGGAAACGTAGAAGGATCACGCAAACGGGGACGGATATCACAGCACGCAGACGGACCAGCTCGGCAATGCTGATCTCTTCCGTTTACGTTGCTCCGTGCGACCAACAGAAGCCGAGTACTTGGTTACGGTTTGTTAATGTTCCAAATATGTAAAAAAAAAAAAAGATTCAAGTACAAGTTGTTAGCAGAGAGCTGTCCGGTGTTAGTATCCTGTGTATTTTATATTGCGTTGGTTAGGTAATTCCTGTTTTAAAAAAATTAATTATCCAGATAAGTGACTAGCAATAATATGCATAAAATGCATTACACATTTTTAGGTCCTTCAGTGTTATTCAATATAAATTTTACGTAACCTATCATTACGTAATATAAGCTATGTGTTGTAAAATAGTGTGTACATACATGCTGCTGGTCAGTTGTGTTGTAGAATAATAATTAAATTCTGAATTTACTGTCGATACCGACACGATTGGATTAAACACGAAATTTCTTTGGCTGTAAATTAACGCATGAGAACTCGATTGTGAACCGATCTCACATAGGGTGGCCTGCTGTGCACTCGCTTTCAGCGCCTGATCACGAACCCAGCTCCGCAAACCATAGAGTCGGTGCGCAGCAGAGAGTGTGCGTGTGTTGACGCTGCCTGTTGACGACTCTGAGAGACCTTGCGGCAGCGAGGCCAAGCCTTTTATTGCGAGGATCGCGCGGCTGAGACCGAGATTCGCGGCGGGTCTCTGAAGGAGATTAGGTACGACGCACGTCGAGCTGGTGTCGTGAGGGCTACCCCGTCAGTTTCTCACGAGTACCGAGAAACAACCACGTTCAATACAGTCCTAACACACTTTTGAACTCAACCGTTAAGGGGCCCGCCTCGTCAGGGGTGTATGTGTGTTAGTGAGGCGGGATGATAAGCGCGACGCTCGCTGGTGCTTCCAGCGCGGTGTAGCCTCTAAGCGCAAGTCTCTGAACTGGCGCGCATTCGTCTCGTTGTCACAGGATAACTGTGAAATTTGAGCCGTGACCGTAACATTATATGGCGGAGAAATGAAGGTAAAGGTGTTATGCAAGTCCCTTAAGTGCTTTCAAGAATCTGTACTGATTGTTTTATGCTTAAAAATTACTCTAAAAACACGCGTTTTAGCCATTTTAACGCTTCTAGAAATACAGTTTAAAAACTTCATCCGAAATTAAAAGTACTTTTCGGTCCTCAGCGAACTCTTAAATGCTCTTCGTAAATAGGCCCCACTTGGATATCTTGAGTAGTTTTGAAATCGCGTTGTTTTTCCTGAAGCTCTGCACACCGTATGTGTGCCCAGGTAGGCTTAACGGAGCAGTATCCTAAATTATTTTGTTTCTTTTATCTCCTGTTACGAACAGGAGAAACCAGACCGCGATGCCAGGTTCGGAGCTGGCTGGCGGCCCTGCACGGCCACTGACGTCACGAGCCAGGTCACGTGCGGTCCACTAACGTAAGGCATGCCACGCGTACCTGGCCGGATTACAAGAGTCGTCGCCACCCCCTACCACCTCCGCTCCCCGCGCATCGTCCCACCTCAGGGTCCTATCACCTTTAGAGGCCTGGGAATTCCGGGCTTACAGAGGCCGCCGCGTGGAGTGGCGTGAATAAGCATCGTCATTCTGGATGTTTCGGGCGTCGGGTTGGCCCGGGATGACGCGACTCGTCAAAGCCGCTCTCGTCGGTTCGAGAAGGGCGCCACAAGTATATAAGCAGCGACGCCGAGTTCCGCGACAGTTCTGAGAGAGTTCCGGGCGAGTTACGTGAAAGAAAGAGAAGTACGACATTGACGAAGAGAGTGAAAGACCACCCCGAGAGTGGCACGATGCGGAGCGACGGGATCGTGAGAGTGCAACTGAGTGGCGCGAGACAGTGTGAGTGGACAGGCGCGAGGTAAGGGGAGAACCACGGTCGAGCCCAGCTCCAGTGAGGAGTGCGAACTGCGGACTTGACAGACATTGAGTGACTGGCGAATAAACATTTTTAAGTGCCTGTGATTGGTGATGGGACATTTTAAGTACAATCATTTATTAGTAATGTAAATATTAGTAATGAATAAAACTGTAATAAAACTTGATTGGAAAACTTAATGGTGGGCTATGCCTTACGAAACCAGTTCTCCCCACATAGGTCATAACGATACGTCCATATTTAATAGCCAAATAAACATGAATTTTTCAGGGTTTTGGGAAAACTTATATTTATATATTTATGAATGATATACTAAAAAAAAAGTTTTAACTTCACATACTTTCATGTTTTCGATACATGCTAGGACTGATATAAAAACATTACCTTTAAATTTTTAGTAGAAAAAAGCCGTTTATAAACATTAAATACGAGCTGAATTACTCGGCGTTACCAGTGTCAAAACACCTTTGGCCCTTTGGGAGCTGATTTTCGGATAACTTGTTCTTAGTTGGAACATCACTGCCGAGTTTCAAGTCTGTGAGACCTTTGCTTGAAAAACGGAAAAATTTTTAATGGAGACGAAGGAAGCATCAACGATTATTCGTGCCTTGGGGTTTTTTGACCACAAGCTGGAATTTTGGTCTTTAACGCCCCCAAAACCACCCCTTAGATGGGTTTTTAAAAACTAATGAGGCACGCGTTATTTTATTTATTTTGGAGATTATATTTACAAAATTTCATCATCGTAATTTCGAAAGAAATGCTCTCTTCATACAAACTTCACCCCTTTAGTTATGACTTTCTAAGTTACTGCGTTTCTAAGTTATGTGTTTTTAAGTAGAGGCAGGAATAGAGACGCCTTCTTGGTTTCAATTGTTTTTATCAAAACTTTTTTTTTTTTTTAATTTTTGAAATCTGACTTTTTTAAAGGGTAGTAGGCCTACACAATCTAATGGCATATTGACTGACTGCTACAAATAGTTTATCCTGTGACGTCATTGGCGTTCGGTATTGAATTAATTTTTTGGAAGCGGATGCAACTGAAATGATACTGCTAGCGGACACTACGTCATAAAGTTTTAAAATCTCTCAGTGTGGAGAGCTTCATTTTAAAAACCACACGAATCTGGAAAAAAGTGCTTAGATATATCAGAGAGGCGTCTGTTTAAGAAAGGCATTTAAGAATAAGCCAAGGGCAGATGAGTAGATCTGTTTCCGGATTTCGATACTGAACTATATTTTTGGAAGAGCGAAAATAGCTGAAATGCGTGTTTTCAGAAAATATTCAAGCATGAAAACACCCGATAAAGAATCTTGAAAGCAATCGAGGTATTTACATTACTCCTTTATCTTCATTCCACCGCCATATAATTTTATGGTTACCACTCAAATATCAAAGTTGCGCTAAGCACGACGTGAAAACTGCGCGCCAGTCCACAGCCTTGCGCTTAGCACTAAGCGAGCCCCGTAATATATGTGCCACTAGCTGCGAGAGGGTTACTGTCATAGCTTAGAAACACACAAGACAGAATTTTCTAAGTTATGCCTGTTATAAGTTGTGTGTTTATAAGTTATGACAGTTCTAAATTGCGTGTTTATAAGTTATGACAGTTCTAAATTGCGTGTTTTTCAGTTCTAATAGTTCTAAGTTGTGATTTTTAAGTTACGGCTTTTCTAAGTTATGTTGTTCGGCGTTGTATGTTTCTAAGTTATGTGTTTCTAAGTTATGTGTTTCTAACTGAAGCTTTTCTAACTGAAGTTTTTCTAAATTATGGCATTTCTAAATTGTGATAGTTATAAGTTACGGTGTTTCTAAGTTGTGTGGTTCAGCGTTGTATGTTTATAAGTTATGACAGTTCGAATTTGCATGTTTCTAAGTTATGTTTTCTAAATTATGAGTTTCTAAATTTGTGATAGTTATAAGTTACGGCGTGTCTAAGTTACGTGGTTAGGCTATTCTGTGTTTCTAGGTTATGCATGTCTACGTTATGTGTTTCTAAGTTATGATCGTTCTAACTTATGAGAGTTCTAAGTTATGTGAAATTTTTTTCCCTGGAATTCTAAGTAAGAGTGATGACTGTTCTAAGTTGCGTGTTTGTAAGTTGCGTGTGTATTCCGCCGCGAGGGGCAACACGCTGTCAATGTACGGACTGGTAGCAAGGCAGCCTCGTCAAGCCTCGCGGTGACAGCGGGAAACGTGTTAACGGCCGCCGGTTGCGTGTGTGCGCGGCGAAGGTAGACACCGCGACACCGGTCCCGCCCATTGGTGGTAGGGCGGGGGGGGGGAGGGATGAGGTGGAGGGGGAGGGGTTGGGAATGGCAGGGGGAGTGGGGGGAGTGGGACGAGGAAGCGAGACGTCACGCGGACAGCGTGAACCCCCGGTTGTACTGGGTGTTTACGAAGGACCTAGTTTATCCTGCCGCCCATTCTCAGGCTCCTTCTCACACGCCATGTCGCTTCTCCCCCTCCCCCCTCCCTTCTCTATTTGTCTCGTCATTACTTTTATTTAAGGGCTATCTTTAAAATTTTATCTCGACACCTCCCTTTCATCATCAGTTGTCCTGTCACAAATATTTGCCCCCAAATATTAGTTTACTGTAATACAGTAATATATTTTGTATATAAAGTCGGGCAAGTGATGATAATGACGATTACTTACTCGACCTTTTACACCCGTTGCATTACATTTAAGTGAGTATGTGTTGAAAATGTTTGTGTCAGAACTACAGGCGCAAGGGAGTTAGCCCTTAAGTAAAAGTACTGACGGAAAAAATGAACAATGAAAATCAACATTGGCGTGTGGGACAGGTCCAGGATTTGATTCCTGGGTGCAGTGGAACGAATTATTTCTGATTCGTTGTTGGTTGTTGTTTTATCCTTTCGTCGCAATAGCGAACCACCGCAACGAATAGCGAACCAACTTATTCCCTAGCTTCTTACCTAGATTTTTTTTAATCCGACCCTAATGCTCGAGCGAGCGGCGGACTTGGGGGTACTTTCGAGGAATGATCGGGGGTTAGTGAATCGTAGAGATTCCATTGAGATCCACAACTTACAATCACAACTTAGAAAGTTTTATCTTTTGGAACAGCCATAAATTAGAACTATAAAAACACATATGAATTAGAACAGCCATAAGTTAAGAACGAGCATAACCTAAAAAACACTGCAACTTAGAATTGTAATAACTTAAGAGGGATGTAAGTAAGACGCAAACCACGCCGAACCACAACGCCTAGAACTTAGTTACACCACCAACTTAGAAAGTTACATCTTAGAACAGCCGTAACTTAGAATTCTCAACAACAACAAAAAATCCACATGAATCAGAACTGTGATAGCTTAAACACAACGTGGAAGTATCATAAGTTATAAAGACGTAACACCGTACCACGTAACTGCGAACAGGAGAAGAGGCATAATGTGGTATGTTCGCGAGCTGAAGCGTCATATTTATAATCATTTCTGGAGTAGTGGGATGTTCAAAGCGCGTGGACGATAATGTAGACGATATTTATGAAGAAGTAGCTTGGCTTCTGGGTTGTAGCCGCGTCGTTGGCGAATAATTCACCGACGTTTCGGTCGACATTGCAGTCGCCATCATCAGGGAGCAGTTACCAGTCAGTAGGTAACTGCTCCCTGATGATGGCGACTGCAATGTCGACCGAAACGTCGGTGATTTATTCGTCAAGGACGCTGCTACGACCCAGAAGCCAAGCTACTTCAGACAATGGCCGCGTAAGCCTGCGATGTTGATGATGTCCATGCAGACCTCAAGCACATAGACGGGGCAAGTAGGGTAAACCTGGGGTAATTTCGTGATAAAATGTCATTTTATGATCATTTCAATGATACCAATAATATAAAGTCTTTGTTTAGGATGTTAGCATTTAGTACACACTCATTTTTATTAGTTATATTGTGTTTTAAATTATATTACATTATTTTTGTTATTTATAATTAATATTTTGTCTTTCTGTATGTATACGAGGTTATTTCGTGACTATACCTTGATAATTTCGTGATAGTTTACTACTCTGTTAACTACATAAGAAAAAATTCCAACAATGTGCCAATTAATTTTCGTGTGTTATTTTTTGTCCAGTTTTACATGTTCATTGTCTCCAAAACTCACTAGAAATAATGTTTAACATTTCCTTAAATTGAATAGTAAAGATGAAATAAAAATTCCTCCGCCGAAAAGAAATGGAACATTGTTTCAAAACAAATTAACTACTATCAGGTGGTCGCTAGCAGAGGGTGTGTGTCCGCTCTGGCTAGGGTTACCAACTATTTCACCCTGACCATAAGGGACACTGAACCCCACCTAATAGAGCGGGGTCCCCCCCCCCCCCCCCGGAAAAATTTGAATTTCTAGATGCAAATTGGTGATATTTTAGCAGTTTTTGTATCTGAAAATAAATTATGCACCTGGTTGAAATATTAAAATTTTTTTGTATTGGCCTAATAATTTGTTCAGTGATGAATTTAATACATAAAGATATGATAATAAAGATTACTTTATCCGTTTTCAACTCAACACAATATCGACATAAACATAACAGACTAAGCGCGGACGAGTGATGCCACCTGTCGGCGTCAACATGAACCATTTGGTGGCCAGTGAACTGCGGAGTAAACGGAGCCTCGCAATATCGCAATACATATAACAGGTGGTGCGACGCAGGCGGGAAAATACTTTTTTTTCAATTTTATGCAGGTGTGTGAATTGAACTTTAAACAAGATACGGGAAATATCACGTCCCGTCCTGCCTACGTACGGGATAATTCTTTTAGTCACAGAATACGGGAAATCAGGTACAATACGGGACGGTTGGCAACCCTAGCTCTGGCCCTGGCAGGTACCGCCTGGAGCCGTTCGACAGCGACGACGACGACTTCTTCCTGGAGCGGAACGGTTCGCTGCGCGTGCCGCGGCTGTTCCCGGGCCGCCGGCTGTCGCCGCGCGAGTACTGCCTGGACGCGCACCACGTGGCGGGGGGAGGACGCGGCGAGGCGGGGGGCTACGACGTGGTGCTGCCCCTACTGTGCTTCCAGCGGGCCGACGAGCCGCGCGCCTCGTCGCTGCAGTTCGTCCTCTACCCCGTGGGTGAGCTGAGACACATCCCCCCTCCTTCACCCCCGGGACTTGATCACGTTAGCTAGCGCAGAGCGAGACGGGTGGGTTTGATCGCGCCCCCGATCCCCGCCGATCCATTTCATTACTACCACATCCACGTCACTTCCATTTCGTGGTATCTTTGAATATATATACTGTATAGAAGTCGCGAGTGGATAGGATTTACTCTACATTTTTCAGAAGCGTATGATGAGCAGCTTGGGAACTTCACCGCTGCAGTGCGCTGCCGCAACGCCCTGCATCGTCTTAGTTGTTATTTACACGTTAGAGCGCAGCTCTGTCGCCCGCTGTCATTCCCCGCACCCCTCATCTATCATTCACTGCAGCTCAACGTCGTTCAACAGGAGGGGGAAGGGGTGTTTGAAGAGTTCGACACTTGTCCGCTAGGGACCACCACAAGTCGATGCCCCTAGAGATGGTGGCGATTGCGGCGGTGAATTAACCAACTACCTCAAAACCGTATTAGAAATTTTAACCTGGGCTGGCGACTTCTATACAGTATATATATTCAAAGGTGGTATCTAACGACCTGTATCCATCACTACCACATTCACATCACTTCGTTTAAAAACATTGCAGTCAAATCACGTGAGCGTGACCCTTGTTTTTTTACTTTCTTTTTTTCTTTCTTTCAGTAATAGTGAATTCAGCCTTGTAAGTGTTTGAATTGAATGTGTTCGGTCTTGTGTGCATTGTGCTCACACTGTTTGTTCCTGTGCTATTATCACCCTCGAAATAATGCACTGACCCGTATGATTTAAATTTATTATTTGTAGACACTTAAAAATTTCGGTTTATTTTCTGCTACCAGGATATAGCCGTACGAATATCATCGTGATTATGGTCAATGTTGTTATTGTAGACTGGTGAAGATTTAATTCAACAATGGACGAGTTCAGCGAAGAACTTTTAACTAATACATTTTCAGGTTGCGTGGTATTCTGCATGGCATTGGGTTGAAGGAATTCAGAAATGTGACAACAAAAAAAAAAGCGTGGACTGAGATAGCATTTTCTTTTTTTCGCTTATACATAGGGGCATGCATATTTCGCGAAACGATTTCGAGACTAGGTAAAAGTTAAAACACTGTAGCATCGTATGTGTAACATCGTCTGTGTTTCGTGATTAGGTGAGTTTATTTCAGGTACATATCGATTGTTACAACACCAATCACTGCTATTCAGCTTGGAAACAAAAACACGTCCTGAGTGGCTCGGTCAAATAAGGCAAAGACTTATCTCGCAGACGGTCGCCAATAACAAGGAAGAAACCGCTAGCGCGGGTGCACCTTGTTGCAGTCTAATAGACGTTGAGACTTTTTCGCGAAAAATGCCTGCCCCTACTTATACACTGCTTTTAGTGCATTCTATACAGCATTTTATGGAAGTACTTGGCTTGGAACGACTTACCGACAGCCAAATTCGAAATAGTCAGGTTAATTAATTGTTGTGGTGGTATAGTGACCCTTCGCTGTTAAATCTGTCGTGTTCGTCGTGGCATTGTGACTTAACCTATATGGCCCAACATTTAGCTGGAGGGTAGAAAAAATAAACAGCTTCACACACTTACCGTGTAATGGTGCAGATGTAGCCATCCCCTGTTGACTGAGCGCGGCTGTTTGACGGCAGGCCTGCTGATCTCGGTGCCGTTCCTGCTGGCCACCATGCTGGTTCACTGCGCCCTGCCGGAGCTGCGCACCCTGCGCGGCAAGACGCTGTCGTGTCACGTGACGTGCCTGGCAGCTGCGTACGTGTTCCTGGCCGCCGTGCAGCTGGGGGGAGACGGCTTCTCCGAGCACGCGTGCGTCGCCCTCGGTGAGCACCGCCCCGCCTGCGCATGCGCGCTGTCCGGCCCCTGCTCCGTCCGCGCAGGCGCACTGTCGGAGTTGGCGGCGCTACATTTAACTCTTCTGTCGTTTCGTTCCGGGCACCATTTTGATCTGATTTTTTTTTGTCCTTGAGATGCTCTGAAACGACCGACGGGAAAGCCTACAACTCACGTATTTTCGGTACCCTACCACGTTCGTGCAATTTCGGATTTCTCTCAAAAATTGAAATTTAAAAAAAATCGAAGTGTTAGGTTAGGTTAGGTCAGGTCAGTCACAACATGCTTGTTTTCATTGGGAACTTCTGATTTAGCGGCTGAAGTGGCGTTAATACCAAAACGCAAAAACTTCGGAAATCTTCGGAAATTCTTGCAGGGAACCGAAACTACGTGAGTTGTAGGCCTCCCCTGAAAACGACAGATAAAGTTCCTAAAATATAAATTTAAAAAAAAAAAATGATAAAAGCGCGAATGCATGACAATAAAAGTTTTTGACGCAAATATTCAGTATGTCAACAAAAGAATGTCTCAGTTTAAAACAATTTTAGGTGAGCGCATGCGCGAATTCTGCTTTGTTGTTTTCTCGCTTGCAGCGTGAAAGAATTTGCTCTTTCACAAATAAGTAGAGAGTGGACCTGTAAACTTTATTTGGCAACAGGATGGATCCCCATTGGAATCTCTTTTTTGTAAGTGTGTGGCTGAACGTCGAAGTCCCTGACTTTTGAATTGGTCGTACTGGTCGAGACGACAGAGCTCTTTTTCGCTGGCCTCAACGTTCACCTGACATAACGCCATGCGATTTTTTTTTTCCTTTGGGGTTTTATAAAAGATCATGTCTACGTTCCGCCGCTACCTAATGATTTTCCAGAGTTCAGAGACAGAATTTAAGAGGCTATTGCTTCCATTCTCCGGATGTGTTAACCAAATTGAACTTTTAAGTTGGATGTGTGGCGTATAGCTAAAGTTGCACATATTAAAAATTTGTAAAAAAAAAAAAAGATAGTTTACCTTCAATTTATGTATGATTTGTTGTAAATAGCCTAAATCATACTTTTATAATTAATATACCATTGAAACTTTGTAAGAAGTGCATTGAAATTAAAATCAAAACACATTTACATTAATCTATATTTTGGATAAAGCTCGGGAGCATCAGATGCGTCAGACAAGCGAATGTAACCATGCCCACAGAAAACGCATCAGACAGCATGGTCGGACGACACGATCAGACAGATCAGACGGACGTGGCTTGGAGGTGTTTGGGAAAGAGTTGCAATGAGAGGCTAATGCCATCCATTTCAGCATCAGCGCCATCCTTTTCCCCTCAACCCATTCGGCTAGCTGGTGGTTGACTCAGGGAAAGAAGAAAAAAAAACATTCGGGAGAGTACCCCAAGGCTATCACATCTCTGGGACCCCTCAGAAAAACCCAGAGAGTCTGCGGTCTGGCCGAAGCGCATCCAGCTTCTACCAGCTGTCCAGGCTGGTGCCGGAGCTGTTTCACCGCTCACTGCCAACGCCAAGTTGCGTGAGTGGGAACTCCTCAGGGGCGTGGTGTAAGCGATCAGAGCTGCCAACTGCCAGGTCGAGTCCTCGCCGTGACATCTGGTCCCAAGTATCAGCGAGGGTCATCCCACACTCCTGACTGGATCCTTCAAGCACTTGCGGGCTTTGCACGGTCTGTTGGTCCGTGAGCTATCATCGGCCCCGGTGCCCCGGAGCTGACAGCTGATTCCGCCCGGTTTGATACTACGGTGTTCGGATCCGTAACCGATTTTCAGAACCGAGAACTTCGGCACTAGTCTTCAAAGAAACCGAGAATCCCTGGTACGTTAGGTACTAGGTAGTTTTTTTTTTATAGTAGCCGTGCAGAAGTAGGTGATCGAAGTAATAATAGTTAAGTTTTGAACTATGAAACACGTTTTAACAACCAAAAGTTTAAAAAAAATTGAAAATTTGCGTTACAAGTTTTTTATTTCAAAAAGTATCTAGGAACGTTACTCTCCAACCTGTAACTTTTGGGGGAAAAAATTTAAAAAAAAAATCGTTTCAACGCATGCAGAATAGCAGAATGTTTAACTTAAAATATTATTTATTCTTTTCATAACAAACTAGCACGCACACAACAGTCTGGCACGGCAGACACTCCCCTCCCCCCGGCCTTAAAGATCGCCCTCGCCAGAGGATAGTAGCAAATGAAAAGTAACCTTAGCGCGCAATAAAAACCAAATTTTATGCGGTCGATTTCCGAGTTCCGAAAGTACAGAAAGAACCAGGAATCAATTTTAAATCTCCGGTTCTTCTTTTATTGTATCAAAAGTACCGGGAAATTCCGGGTTCTATCATCGGGACCGGGATTCCTTGGTTCTGAACCCTAGTTGTGTGACCTTTTTCCAGAGCAGAAGACGTGCCCAGACCAGCCATTACCATTACACCTTTGCATCTTCACGGTGATCCAAGGCCTTTGGGACCCGATGGCCTGAGGGCCCGGCAGTGCTGACCCCTTCCCCCTCCCCAACCTAAGTGAAGCCTTGATAGTTGGCAATTATGTCATCGAGGGTTTACGCTTAAATGTGTGTCAGGCAAGCTTGGTTTTTTTCAGAAGAGGCTTGTCACACCGGAAATAGTTTAACCTAATCTCCCCGGTGCCAAGAATAGATAAAGAAAGTAGCGGCACTTGTTCGATGACTGTATCAGTAGGATGGGTGTGTCATATCGGTATTCTACAGGCTGACAAATATGCCTTATTTTAAGAACAAATGTGATGAGCTAACTGCAATATTTTCACGCACTATATAAACTCGTTGAGTGGGAAAACTGAAATGTTCAATTAAGTGTAAAAAATTACTGGACATATTTTCATGAAATTTATCTATGGTTCTAATAAAATATTAGATTTTAGGTGGAGACCATTATATATATATATATATATACGCACACACAAACTAGCTGATGTATCTGTGCCTTGCTACGGAAGTCTACAGGCAGAACACACTTTTAACTGTTCATGATGAATCGAATTCTGAAAATTCACTTACCCACCCCCGTTCAGACTTTTTTGGGAATCGATTTCCGTAAATTAAGTTCTTGGTGGATGCTCACGTAGAATACGGAACATAACCTGCAAAATTTCAAGATTTTAGGTCTTCGGAGTTACAAAGAGACTGTCACCCGTTGAAGTCGACATTTCGCGGACAGTAGTCCAACAGTTGTCTGAACCTCCCTGAAAACCTATCACGACATCGGGAAGCCTAGGATTCAGTTCATTCCCGAACACATCCGAAGTTCGTCGCGCGTGATTTCACGGTCGGAATATGAAACACGAAAATTATAAATTTTAGAGAATATCTTAAATGACGCAAACTAACTTTTATTTCAGTAATGATGAACTAGACGTGAGAAAAAATACCATAAAATATTTCGAGAATTTAATTTATGTAGCACACCTAACATAACATCTGTTTTTACTTTAACAGAAAAAAAATCCGAAGATGCACGAACGTGGATTATTCGTGAGTCTAACTTGAGGTCAAATTATCCAAAGCTTTATAAATTAATTAAATCTTCTTCTGGTTGCATTCCCTTAAGGGGGGGGGGGGGGTTCTTGAAGAATAATTTTTGTATCTTCATTTAAAGTATATACGTGCGTTAATATATATTATACACACAGTTAATATGATTAAAATATTTCCTAAACATTACTTTCCTTAAAAAAATTTTCGGGGCATGCCTAAATAAATATAGACATTTATAATTAGACATTCAAAACTATCTCTAACTCCGACGGTTCGATTTCATCATGCAAGAAGAACCGTCAAGACACTTGAATGTGTTCTTTTGCAGCGACGGGGTTTTTAAGAATATTATATCTGCTGTTCCAGTTCTTCATATTCTTCTGATTCATCATTTGAATTGATGTTTTAGTTTCTTATCGTATCGTACGTGACCTGGAATATTATTTTTTTTCTCTACTTCCATACCCCTATCTCTTCTAGCTTCTATCCTCACTGACTTGAGGTCAGTGAAACTTGAGGTTTTCTCGCGCAATATCGCGCAATATCGACACTCGCTTGTTTGAGGAGTCGACGTTGTTTGCGGAGCGCGTCTCCGCGATACACCCGCTCCAATGGCTGAACCAGGCCCGCGGCGTGAACGGACGATGACGTAGGCTGACTTCCGTCCACTGCATGAGCATACTTTGGGTATAAACCCCCCCCCCCCCCCCCCACTTTCCACTCCAACCCCCCCCCCCCCCTGGGAAATCCCTAAAAAAAATCGTAACTCTCACCCCAAAAGGAAAGAATTTTAAAGCAAACAGTAGGCACCTCACCCCCACTCCCGAAATGAAATTCTGCGAATCTCTTGGCCCACTGGCAGGGTAGCCTACAGTTCACAGGAATGGAAGCTACACTCACAACCCGAACAGTTCCGAAGTTTACTGAAGTAAAAGGTTGGTTTAGGCTAGCTTCAGCCATCTTTTATTTTTGCGGTCATTTCCGAGATCAGACTGAGACCATGATTTCAGGAGGAGGATAAATATTATCTTGATATTGAATACAAAAAAATAATAGTAGGATATTAAATTATTTACATTTGAAAATACATCTACAAACAGCAGTAATGAAATAACTTTTTCAAACCTGAGAATCACCACCAATTTCTCACATTTCGGCTTGTGAGTTAGGTAGCCACCACGTGTGAAAGCAAGTAAAATAACCATGTTTCGCCTACACACGGTGACGTACATCACTATGTGTACTAGCCTAAGCTCGCTCTGTGGCTTTATTCAGTATTCAGTATCCTTGTTAATGTTGACAAACATATGTGGACTGTATCGAGATAGTTTTAAACGACGATGCAACATAAATTACACGATAGCATCAGCCCGCACCATTGCGACCTACAGCCATCATGCCGATCAAAACCAAGACTGGTAGCCTACAACTCGCGAAATTTCTGTTCTCTACCACGTTCGTGCAACTTCGGATTTCTCTCAAAAATTGAAATTAAAAAAATCGAATGGTTAGGTTAGGTTAGGTCAGTCACAACATGCTTGTTTTCATTGGAAACTTCTGATTTAGCTGCTGAAGTGGCGTTAGTACCAAAACGCAAAACTTCGGAAATCTTCGGAAATTCTTGCAGGGAACCGAAACTACGTGAGTTGTAGGCTTCCCAACGAAGACTATTTTTTTGTTTCTCACTGCAGGGATGCCACTCTCACGGTTTATGGACGTCAACACTTGTAGTGTTCCAACATGGTGCCAACTGTAAAAAGCTTGGGCGCGGGATATATTTAAACCGTGCCTATCAATTGGCCCGGTACAAGTGCCACAAAGTAAACTCACAACACAGTTCTATATACAAGAGTTCACGCTAAGTACCAAACAATCCTACTACCAGTTCACAGTCTACACCACGATTGCACATCACTAGTGACCGTGACGGATAATTTAGGAGGAGCAAAAAAGGTGGGGAAGGGTTTGATTTTAAACAGATTGAAAAAAAAAAATCTGAACAAGTGTATTAAAAAAAACTTACACATCTATTAAAACTAACACACGAACATACGTAGCCGTAAGAGACGTGGCTTGTCATAACAGTTGAAACTGCAGCTGTTGTAACAGGTCACCTTGCATCACCCAAGATAACCTACTGTCTTCACTGAATTATTGCAAATGTTCAAACAACTTCTGGAATGGAGGGTGGGGGGGGGGAAGGAACTGGATAGCCCCCTACCCCCCCCCCACCCTCCTCACCCGTGCATCCTCCACTGCAACGTCACTTCCGTGCGCGGGCGCCGCCGATGCGTCTGTCCGCCCACTCAAACTCGCTGACGTACGTCAAACCAGTTCCGGGACCGCGTGACAGGCCTGCCGTCTATCTTTACGAGCGCGCGGCTTTTGTTTGCATTCCCCGCTCCCCCTTCCCCCCCCCCCCCCCCCCCCCCCCCCCATCCGCGGGCAGCCTTCGCTTGCGACTCCGTACTTTCCGGAAACACTCTTAGAGGACTGTGGGGAAGCCTAAGATGTACATCAAGCTCTGTCCCTGCCCGAACACGCCCGAATATTCACCTTCGGCCAACCTCGGGTCTATTTATATATATTTATCTTTCTCTGTTTATTTTAATGTAGCTATACTAGCCTAACTAACCATCCACAGTGTTTAAAAGTGTTTTAATGTAGCTAACCTAACCGACCAATTTTTAATATTTGAATTCATTTTTCCTGCGCAAAAATAAAACAAATGCCGAGGTTGGCCGAAGGTGAATATTCGGGCGTGTTCGGGCAGGGACAGAACTTGATGTACATCTTAGGCTTCTCGGGGACTGTGCATCACGTTGACGTGTCGGGTTGTATCTCTCGATGTTGCTTTTGAAATGTCTCGAGGCCGACACGCCGATGTTGTTGTCGATGCGTCGAGGAACGATGTATCGAGACCGATATGCTGATGTCGATACGTCCAGAACGTTGTTTTTGAGACGTACATGCTGAGGTCGATACGTCGAGAATGGTATTTCGAGACCGATGTGCTGATGTCGATACGTCCAGAACGTTGTGTTGAGACGTACATGCTGAGGTCAATACGTCGAGAATGGTATTTCGAGACCGATGTGCTGGTGTCGATACGTCCAGAACGTTGTGTTGAGACGTACATGCTGAGGTCGATACGTCGAGAATGGTATTTCGTGACCGATGTGCCGAGGTCGATACGTCTAGAACGTTGTGTTGAGACGTACATGCTGAGGTCAATACGTCGAGAATGGTATTTCGAGACCGATGTGCTGATGTCGATACGTCCAGAACGTTGTGTTGAGACGTACATGCTGAGGTCGATACGTCGAGAATGGTATTTCGAGACCGATGTGCTGAGGTCGATACTTCGAGAAACAATGTGTCGAAACCGATGCATCGACGTCGAGGAAGACATTTTTTTTTTAAACCATCACTGGTATTGTTGGGACAGGCGCGTAGAACTTTTTCCTCGACTGTGAAAGACCACGTTCTGGATGTCGCCTGGCACCTAATGTCGCGTAATTGTCGGCGCGCTTAATGGTAGCGCTGACGAACGCGCGAATGCAGTGAAAAATGAAATAACCACCACTTTAAATGTACAGTCGTTGGAACATCACTTTATCGTGTCAAAGCCGGTACGATGTTACATAAATCAGCGATGATCGACTGGTAACTGACAGCAAGTATTTGACTGGTCTGCTAAGCTGTTTGCATAACTTTCCGTCTTTATGCCGACCCGACCTTTCGAAAGTATTCTATAGGGGCTTTTTTTCCCCCCCCAAATTCCGATGGGTTATATAAAAACTAGAAATTTACATAACATAATAATTTTATCGCTAAAAGTACAACAGGGTCTTACTTATTTTTCTACATAATTTCCAAAACTATTGAGGCATTTTTCGTATCGTGACACAAGCTTCTCGATGCCTTCTTCGAAGAAGTCAGCCGCCAGTGAATAGAGATACAGGGCTAGCGCCTGTACTCCCTCTCTCACGACGCTGCTGTGAGGCGGGTGGACTAACCGCGCGGCGCATTCTGCCCCCACTATTCGCATCTCTCGCGGTAAGTCTTGACGTGGGAGCCAGTGCTTGAATGAAACATCAAATAAAATATAAAGTCATGCACTAATTTTCGTAAGAAATACTCAGTTTTATCTCGGAAAACGTATTGCATATATGCAAAAAAAAAAAAAAAAAAAAAAACATAGCCATGTGTCGTACAAAGTTACAACATCTTTCTTGTAGTATTACAGACTATTTCTTGGCAACTGGTTTCCAAAGGAGTCTTTCGTAAAAGTACAGAAAAATTGGTTCTGTGCACAGTACACGATGGTTTCGAGCCACGAATGTCACGAATAAAATGTCCTGAAGTAAAAAATTAATGAGCCTAGGAAGTCACGAAATTTGATCTCCGGCAGCTTTTCGCTGTCTTGCCTTTTGTTTTATTAAGGGTTTCACTTAGGTTCACAATCGCACATTAAGTGCAAATATTTTGAAACTGTCCGCTTAAATGACTTGAATATTATCTGTGAAAAGGTACTAGGTTCTTGACATTTAAAAAATTGGCACGCTCCTGCAAATAATTTATATATTTCGAACAATATTTTATATTTTTGTTTGTTAATAAACATTCCCTCCTAATGTTAAGAAAATATAAACGTGGTCGCTGCGCGCATTGAAAGTGAAACTTCACCGGTAAAGGGATAGGAAATTTGTATTGTACAAAGAATATTTGAAAAAAAAAAAACATGTAACTATGCGTTTATTTAATAAATTTGTTCTACTTAATTTAATAAAAGACATACGCGCGTAACACTACATATTAGAAAGGTTTATACAAATTTTTCTCGATCCTAATTGAATTTAATAGAATTTTTGTAGGCGAAAAAAAATATATTTCTGTCGTTACCAGCGTCGTGGACGAGCAATATTCCCCCTCCACTGTCCGCCATCGAGTGCCCCAATCCTGGAATGTTGCACTTTTTTCCTTACGCCCTGATGAGCCTGCCGGCTGTAAGGGAAGTTTCGCTTGAAAACTAGGTTGGAGGGGGAAATGGGTGGTGGGAGAGTCATGAAACTGGTTCAGCAGGTATTCGTGGACTCGGTGACGCGTGATAGCGAGACAGCTGCCGCCCAACAAGGATCCCGAGGTCTGAAAATAGCTCAACCGCCCGACAGCACGTCCCGGCGGCGGGCGGGAAGCCTAAGATGTACATGAAGTTCTGCCCCTGCCCGAACACGCCCGAATATTCACCTTCGGCCAACCTCGGGTTTATTTATATATATATATATATATATATATATATTTCTCTGTTTATTTTAATGTAGCTATATACTAACCTAACTAACCGTCCATAGTGTTTTAAAGTGTTTTGATGTAGCTAACCTAACCGACCGCTTTTAATATTCGAATTCATTTTTCCTGCGCAAAAATAAAAATAAAAAAATCCCGAGGTTGGCCGAAGGTGAACATTCGGGCGTGTTCGGGCAGGGACGGGACTTGATGTACATCTTAGGCTTCTCGCGGCGGGCTTGCGACCGTGACACGTCACCCTGGCAGGTGCTTGTTTCCGCCGACCTGATCACGTGGGAGTTTTTTTATATTTTTTTTTTACTACTCTGACTCACGTCCGGGAACTGAACTTCGCTTCGGTGTATAGTCTGCGTCGCGTGACTACTTGCATCGAGTTAACGACGTTTCTCCGGGAAAGTAGCACCAGTGGGTAGGTACGCATTTCTCAACTGCCCATCCTTGCAAAGCATCACGCGCGATGTTTGTGCTCGCGAACACTAACAAAACAACGTGAAGTTGTTCACAAACACTCTTTGACAGAACAGCAGTACGTATAGACCGACGGAAATAATTTGAGAAGTGCCATATCTGAGACACATTAACAATACATAGACTAAATGTAAGCACGATGTTCTCAATTTGCGAGAAAATCGAGGTGTGAGACCTTAGACATTATATTTTAATGTTAATATATTATTTGTATAACATTCATTATTGATCTAGGTGGTTAGCAGATAAATAGCAGAGTAAATTTTCTAGTTAATAATTATAAAAAAAACTGTGGTTTACCCACCTGTATTTTTTGCTGCTGATCACTTTTACATAAAACCAACGAAGGGTGCGTTTTGGAATTAAGGAAGTAAATTTTGACTGTACTGTTCATGTTCGCTCTGTAAATGTCGTGTCGGATTTCGTCTGAACCTGTAGACGTGTGTGAATAGGTGGTATATAGTTTCTTGATGTTTTAGCGGAACTATCAGCCAATACGAAGTCAGGAATCCGTTAAATATCAGTTTTAAAATAAGTATGGCATGGTAAGTGGAAGAGCTGTAGATAAAAATTCATATGAATAAGAGAATATTAATTAATGTTTTTATGATTTAATGAGTCGTGTAGTAAATAATTTATTTAGTCAACTGAGTAAGTAGGTCTGAGTAGATCTAAGAATGTTCAGTATTTTACCATAAGAATGCAGGTTTTTAAATTAATATGAATGTTGTATTAGTTGAATCTTGTGCACTATTCCGTATAATTAATTTCCGTTAAGTCTGGCCAACATGAGAAATGTTTTGGGTGAGTGGTGGGGGAATATCTTTCCCTAAGTTTCAAAACTACGAGTTCGACGACACGATCAATATATAATAATTAAATTATTTGATAAATGTACTGAAATTCGTAAAAAACAAGTTTTCGTACAAAATAATACATCTAAAGCCAACGACAGTTGCTTTCGCCGAATGAGCCTTAGGCCGGTTGTAAAAACTAAGCAAAGCACATAACATGCAAAATATTAAATAAAGACCATTTCAAAGGCCCCTTCATAAAATATTCAAGACGCAAAAACACAACGCAAGCATTGGACAATTTTCTAAACTTTGCGTTTCGTCTTGCTTTTCCGCCTTCCGCATGTTTGAAGTAATGTGTAGGTACTGAAAACTTCTAAAGATGAGGACGTAATTTCTATAATAGGCTACTATTTTTTTTTCCTTCATCACACGCATCACGTTTTCACTTATAAAAATATCGCACAGCGAATTAAGAATTCCATAAGTTTACGTGGAAAAAAAATTACTTATGAAAATTATCTCGACGAATAAGAATTTTCTATTACAGTTTTACAGATTCAAGTTGTATCGTTGATTACTTCTTGTTGCGTCTTAACGTGTTTTATTGGTAGGAAGCTAAGGTAGATTTTTGAAGTGAAAACTTCTTTTGGCGCTCCGCACACATTTTTTTCGCAGGTAGTAAGTTAGGCTGATCCGTCACGCTCTGAGGTGAAAGGCTCGTTCGGGTGAACTCGGGACCGCCGAGTGTACCCGAGCGAGAAAGGTACAGTCAGCTGCTCTTCGCTGTTGTGTCGCTGTGTTTAGTATATTCAATTAATACGTTATAATTGTCATTATTAATTGAATGGTTATTATTAGTACGTAATAATAATTATGTTAACAATTATTTGGTTTACATTGATTGTGGTCTTAAGCAAAGATATCAGAAGAGAATGTGTAATACCCGACCGATGCATTTACGAAATATGTTTAGGTTATGATAGGGAGTAAATTCATGTAAGTCGTCATCGACATGGTCACGTGACGTGTTAACGATAACACTATATCTGTTCCTATTAGTATAACTTATTGCGCTTTTAAATCTTAAGTATACGATGACTGTGCAGTAAAAAATGAGTATAAAATATATTAATATTCTCATATAGATAGATATATAGTTTGAATAACGAAGAAAACTGAGCATTTGTAGCAATATAACCTAAAAATTAAGAACATTATTTTTTTTTAACCCTACAATTACCATGCAATGCGTATTTTATAGTAATTTAGGAGTTATTCTACTAACGAGATAAAACAAATTTGTTGTGTGATAATATTTTTTTCGTAAAAATTGCAAAAATGTTTTCACTTCTGTCGGCAGTCCTCATGACTGCTTTGAATTTTTTTTTATTTTTCGTTTGCCTTAGGTGTCGGACTTTACTGGTCTTTCGCTGATCATGTTTATGTCTCTGGAAACTGTTACTTCAATCTCCGCGGCGGTCTTCTGCCGCAAGTAATAACAGGTCTAACTGGTTTCTCTCTCTCTCTTTTTTTTTCTTCCCGCACCTCTTCCCATCGAAAAAAATAATAAAACAGACGCCGCATGATTTGTGATTTCCTCCGCCGTCGTGAGAACAGGCGGGGCCTCATGCCAATCTTCCGTGGCTTTGTTCGTTTTGCCTTCGCGCATCGGAAAACATAAGATTCGTTGATTCCGAGTCTGACACCCCAATAACCGATGTTAAATGCTTCGTATTTTTTTTTTGACGTGACGTCTAATAAATCGATGAACGCCGGCTGCACGCACGAAAAAGTGTCCCGTTACGCACATTGGACGCTTGCGCCGCATCTATCTCTCTTCCACTCGATTGGAACAAACATAGATTTGACTTTTTCGAGGCACATTAAACTTTAAACACTCCCATTCGTTTCATACTTTTCCTATCATCGTCCTATCCTTAACAGAATAACACAGATTGGAAGAAGTTAAATAGCAAACACGTATCAAAGTTATAGTTAAAATAATCTGTTCGTTAAAGTAATAAACATATTTGAATTAATAAGTGCAAATAAAAGTTAAATTATCAATTAAATTGTAGATTTCATTTCACTCCTTATTTGTATCCATACACAATAGTGATAATTCAATAAAAATTATTCAATTTTATTCATAAAAGTATGCAATTATTTCATCAATGTTTTGTTATGACGTTGTCACGTTAAACTATCGTCTGAAAACAGACTTTACAGACAACCAATTTTTTAAAATTAATACTTCTTTAGGCGCGTTGAGGGTGAAATCTTTAGCATGCGAAGAAATGTGCGCGCAACCTTTCAACGGAATTTCAACAGGTCGATGTCAAGTGCGCACGCGCATTTCTGATATACCCACGAGCCAAAGTCGTCAAGATGGCTGACCCTTGCTTGGCAGCAAACGCCCTTATGTATTCACTTCCGTCAACATCGAGGGACGCACGAAGCGTATTTGTGTGCCAAATGAAATTTTATTTTAGTGAAACTATCTTGTATACACTTTGTAAACTTTAACAGCTGTAACAATAAATAATCGTAACTTTGAAAACGCTTTTAATTTATCGACCAAGAAATTTTTGTTAGAACAAACATGGCGTCAAACAAATTAACTCTCTGTTGATTGTGTTTAATATTATGAACGCTGATGTTTCTTTTAACTTAATTGCCAAAATAAAAGTTTCAGGGACGTACGGAATGGGGAAGGGATATATCTCCCCCCCCCCCCCCCCAACAACCCACCTACCGAAATCCTAAAAAAAAAAAATCTATATAAATCAATTTTTCACAACAATAAAAGAAAAGAGATTGAAAGCAAACAGCGGGTTAAGTGGTTCCCTCTTTACAAAATGATTTTTTTATTTGCTTACGCTTCTGCATGCGAGTAGTTTTATTATTATTATTTTTTAGTAGAGGAAAACAAAAACAGTGTATTTCTACCACGTATGTACATGCACTTTCTTTCTATTGTTAAATTGAAGTTGGTAAGTTAGGTTAGTTGTGTAACATTAATAAAATTTCCGCAAATATTTTTTTTTTTCTGGGAGGTTTGGTTCCGCACACCTAGGTGATATAACTAAATTGAAAAGTTGCCTAGGTAGGGCCGTCAACGTTTTCTAAAATCGAGAACATGGCTGAATTACTCGAGCGATCGGCGAACTTAGTATGTTCGGGGACTGATTGGGGGTCAGTGAAGCGTAGGCTTCCCCTTCACATTCCGTTGATGCGGTAGTAGCGCGGTTAGATCTACATTTTTTTCTTATTTATTTGGTTTCTTCAACCTTGCAATGAACCGAATACTACGGAATATAGAGTTAATGTCAACTTTTGACGGTATTGCGCACAATATAGCCTTCTTCGTGAACCCACAAGCATAACTATTTGCATAATTTAAAATACAAGTTTGATCACGTCTACCTTCTTAATGATACCTTACATAAGTATTTTTTTTTTACATTATAATTGTACAGTGATTACATAATCAATGTATGAATTACACCTTAAACATAATTTTTTAAATAAAATTTTAGTACCATTTGAAATAGTTGTATAAACAATTGCTATACGTAGCTTTTCCCATTATCGAACCTTTTGTACCATGTACCTCGACAAAGCAACAATGGTATGAAGTGTACCGTTATGTAACTAAACAGTAAAAAAATGCACGTTTATATTTTTATCCATGAGTTAATTACTATTTAGTACTCGTTCTCCGGGACTCTAGAGAAGGAAGTTCCCGAGAGAAAATCTACGTACTAACATCAACGTCCACCATGTTTCTAAGGGTTCGACCCCGCCGGGAATCGAAGCCTCGTTCGCCTTTTTTTAGGATGCGAGCGGTCTGACCATCCGACCAACCGCGGCCTTCAAATATTAATGAAATATTGTTTTTTTAAGTTTGTTCAACCTAAATAGTGTTCTAAAAAATATTATGATGTATATAAATTTCTTACATTTGATTAATATTTTCGAGTAATGTTTTTTTTTTTTTAAAGAATGATTACACTGAATAAATGAAATATTATTATAAACTTTGTGAGAATCGTACCTTAGTTTTGCGCGGGTTTACGATTTTATTGTGCCAGTGTACCATAATTTCGTGTGAGGGGTACCATTATTTTGGGCGAGAGTACCATATTTTGTGTGAAGGTACCATTATTTTGAGTGAATGTATCTTTTTTTTTTTTTTAATCAAACGTACCATTATTTTGCGTCGGTGTACCGTTGTTTCGTGCGCATCGCCACCACCGCGAGACACAGACGACGTTAGGCGCTTGCCGTTTGCCGGCTGCGAGACGTTGAGTCCGTAGGACGTGACGTGTAGGCGAGTCCGTTGCGTAATGCCTTACCACGCGACCGTTGCTAGTAGCTTTGAATATATATACTGTATAGAAGTCGCCAGCCCAGGTTAAAAATTCTAATACGGTTTTGAGGTAGTTGGTTAATTCACCGCCGCAATCGCCACCATCTCTAGGGCATCGACTTGCGGCGGTCCCTAGCGGACAAGTGTCGAACTCTTCAAACACCCCTTCCCCTCCAGTTGAACGACCTTGAGCTGCAGTGAATGATAGGTGGGGGGGGGGGGGGTGCGGGGAATGACAGCAGGCGACAGTGCTGCGCTCTAACGTGTAAATAACAACCTGAGACGATACAGGGCGTTACGGCAGCGCACTGCAGCGGTGAAGTTCCCAAGCTGCTCATCATACGCTTCTGAAAAACGTAGAGTAAATCCTATCCACTCGCGACTTCTATACAGTATATATATTCAAAGTCGGGAGGGCCGTAGTTCATTCAGGATGAGTCAGATATCGACTGACAAACTTCAGCTGCAGGGGTTCATGCGAGGAAAATAAAAGTGCAACTCCCCCCAATTATTATTTCAATGCAATAATTTGACGACGGATACAATTATTGCGGTAGTGTACAAATCTGCTCAACTAAACATTAACCAGACGCTTAGTATTCCGTACCACAAACACAAATTGGTCAGGTCCAAGCCAAGTAAGTTCAGAACGCATACCAGCCTTGGGAAACAATTCAGACCTTATGTAGAGGCAGGTATTTTTCGCGGGAAAAAAAAAAAAAAATCCTAATGACCATTAGACTGCAGCAGGCCCCCCAGACCATTCAGTGGGCCCCGTTGCTAGAAGTCATCATGCCCCCCCCCCCCCCACCTTTTTTTCTTACAGAGAGATACAAATTTTTTTTCTTCTTTATGCACATTGTTTTAGTTATATATATATATTTTTTAACCTTTTCACAATTATTTTAAAAAACACATTAAAACTATTTTTAATTCAGTGTTTCGATTATCAACGAAAATTTATTTTGAATAATGGCAAATAAATGAGTGTAAGTGTTCTGCACTGTCAACATGGTGTCACGTCAATTGGTGGTGGTTTTGTTACTCACAGTTGTAGATTCAGACACGTTCTGTATGCACAGCATATTCCGAATATTATTACTATGGTGTAATATTTCATCGGTAACTAAATTTAGGCCTTACTGTTTAATTGTTTTCTATGATTTATTTAAAACTGTCTACTTTTTTTGTTTTAAGTTTTTTTTCTTTCCTTCGCGGGCCCCCTAGACTCATGGGCTCCGTTGCCATAGCAACGGTAGCACCGGCCATGTGGGGGCTCTGGACTGCAGTATGGTATGCCTGCGTCAGCGGCCATTGCCTCACTTGACCTGGGCCACTCAAGACGCGTTAGCTTCTGCACTGACTCACTGTGACTTGGTGTTCTGACGGCAGACGTGAAGAACACTGAAGTCTGAATGAGTCGGTTGACTCACCGTGTGTGTATCCCTCGCGGGAAGCAAATACGTTTCCAAGCCAGCGGGGCTTGAATATTTACGATGTTTTATCTCAGTTACAAGCACTGTGTTTCACGTGGACTTCAAATAATTTGCAGTAAATACGTGTGGGCGGTCCCCGATTGCAATGACGACAATACAGATTCCGCGGGTTGTCGAGAGAAACGAAGGACCCGGAAACAAATAATAGTGTAGGGGCCTCTCTCCATTACTTAATAGACTTTTTTTTTCAAACGAAAAAATAAAAAAAAAATCTAGTACTGTAAACGTAACCATGGTCATATCTACTGTAAATGTGAACAGCATGTATTGCATAACTTGTATATTGGCAATAAACTCGTAATTTCGTAATACTACCCCGTAATGTTCACCTTAAATTAACGACGAACGCTGGTTACAAATTATCCAGGGATCTCCGTTTATTTACGGTTATCTTCGTAAGTTTACGGAAATTGTACCAAACTTGAATACGCTAGAGTAGCCTTAGTATGCAAAAAAAAAAAAACATTCAAAAACGTTGTTGAGTCAAAAAAAAAGCAAGGGCGCCTTTTCTTCCTTATACTTGACAGGTTACCGTGTATAAGCGGAGTACGGAACCGGGA
Source organism: Bacillus rossius redtenbacheri (assembly GCF_032445375.1). NCBI lineage: Eukaryota > Metazoa > Arthropoda > Insecta > Phasmatodea > Bacillidae > Bacillus > Bacillus rossius. The sequence goes on along the minus strand of NC_086343.1, from coordinate 20,614,816 downwards.
AGTCGAAAAAAAAAGGCGTAGTTTTAACGAAGATTTTTTACGAAGTCATCTGAAATTACGAAGAACTTTATTTAAGGTCATTTCTACGTTTTAAAAAAAGTACGTAAATTTTCTGTGCTTTTTAACATCGTGTCAGGTTAAACGGGGGACGCACCACAACGCCGAAATACCACAACGCCGAACGTACAATAACGCCGAAAACCATAACGCCAAATGCCAAATTGACTACAACGCCGACAGCTATAAAACTGCTGTGTACCACAACGCCGAAATACATTAACGCCGGAAAATGTCATTGCAGGACTGCCACAAAGGTTAGGTTAGGTAAGGTTAGGTTAGGTTAGGCTAGGCTAGGTTAGGCTAGCCTAGGTTAGGTTGTGGTACATTTTTCGGCGTTACTGTATTTCAGCGTTGTGGTACACAGCAGTTTTCTAGCTGTCGGCGTTGCGGTCAATTTGGCATTCGGCGTTATGGTATTCGGCGTTATTGTACATTCGGCGTTGTGGTATTTCGGCGTTGTGGTAACTACCCGGTTAAACGTGCATTAAAAAAAAACTGTCAAAATTAAAAAAAACACACACTCCTGGTGGCCGGGTGCCCGGGATTTTCCCCCCTCACCCATCCTCCCTCCACGCCCTGATCCCTGCCGCGAACAGCAGTGGTGTGATAACACCGCCTTTTGACCTGCGGCGTCCTTGTCTCGTAGAGCCAGGGAGTTTCCGACCTCCTCCGTGGGCGTAGTCGGACGCACACCGGCTTGCGGTGCGAGGGGTTCCGGGGTTCGAGTCCCTGTTAAGGCACTGGTGTTGATCTATGTACGGATATTTGATCGATGATGAGTATAGACCTGTGAATTTCGCGGATTCATTTCGTTTTGAACTAAAATTCAAATAATTATACCTTAGTGCTGCTTCTGTCATTGGTTCTCTGTTAAACTGGAGGACTGAGGGCCAATTAGAGACCCTCACTCATAGAAGTGTCGAATCACGGGCCACCCAGTCGAGACGACTCACAAGTCAAAAGCCAATGAACAGTTGGCATTTGCCCGAGTGTGTAGAGGATATTGGAGTCTATCCTGGAGGTCATTGAATCCGCGAAATTCACGGGTCTCTAATGATGAGACAATAAAAGACTTCGACTAAGAAAAGGCGTCTAGTGCTGTTTGTGGGGTGGAAGCCGATAATCATTCAACCAATTAAAAATTGCGAAGGAGTATGTCCATAGAATTGTATTAAATCAAAATTTTCCGTTGCATGAATCATTTAGAGAATGTGAAAATGTGAGGAACTATATTAAATAAGATGCGATGTGTTTTATACCAGAAAAAAAAGGGGGGGGGGGTCTGTAAAGTCGGTTTACGGACGATAATTTTACGTGATAACGTCATAAGAAAACATTGATGAAAAAATTGCATACTTTTTAATTTTCAAATATTATTTACAGTTTTTTGCAAAATTTAATTTAAATAATTTGTTTAAATATAATCACGAACAATAAGTTAAAAAGCTCGCCTTAACCTGTTATAGAAGATTTTCTCGCACGGTGGTTGGCCGGTTCTTGCACGCTCGGCTCAGGCCGAACGTGACAATTTTTTCGTGCGTGCAGTCGGCGTTCATCGATTTATAAGACGTTATCACGTCAAAAAAAATAAAAGTATAACCAGAGGCCTTGTCAGAGCGAAGAGCGAACCCGCTGGACACGCGGCGTGTAATGCGACTCTTCTTTCCGCGGAACTGCGTCTGTGACGGAGCGAGTTTGGTCGCGCCGAGTGGTCTGCAAGAGGGCCACGTGTTGACACGGGTTCCTCCACGCAGCGTTCCCGGTATACCGACACCCGGACAGCCTTGCCGCCTGGTTCCAGGAACTCTTTGACGGCCCGCCTTATTTCCTCGGGCGTCCGCCCATTTCCGTGTCAAGGTCGGTGCGCGTGACGGCGCACTCGGGCCTGCCTCAGTTCTGTCTTCTCTCGCTCTCTCTGTCTTTTATTACCCTCTGTCTGTCTTCTCTCGCTGTCTCTCTCTCTGTCTTCTATCTGTCTTCTCTCGCTGTCTGTATTCTGTCTCTCTCTCTGTCTTCTCTCTCTCTCTCTCTCTCGGTGTCTTCTCTGTATATCTATCTGGCTTCTCTCGCTCACTCCCTGTCTTTTCTCTCGCTCTCTCTGTCTTCTCTCGCTCTCTCTGTCTTTTATTACCCTCGGTCTGTATTCTGTCTCTACCTCTGTCTTCTCTCTCTCGGTGTCTTCTCTGTATATCTATCTGGCTTCTCTCGCTCACTCCCTGTCTTTTCTCTCGCTCTCTCTGTCTTCTCTCGCTCTCTCTGTCTTTTATTACCCTCGGTCTGTATTCTGTCTCTACCTCTGTCTTATCTCTCTCGGTGTCTTCTCTGTATATCTATCTGGCTTCTCTCGCTCACTCCCTGTCTTTTCTCTCGCTCTCTCTGTCTTCTCTCGCTCTCTCTGTCTTTTATTACCCTCGGTCTGTATTCTGTCTCTACCTCTGTCTTCTCTCTCTCGGTGTCTTCTCTGTATATCTATCTGGCTTCTCTCGCTCACTCCCTGTCTTTTCTCTCGCTCTCTCTGTCTTCTCTCGCTCTCTCTGTCTTTTATTACCCTCGGTCTGTATTCTGTCTCTACCTCTGTCTTCTCTCTCTCGGTGTCTTCTCTGTATATCTATCTGGCTTCTCTCGCTCACTCCCTGTCTTTTCTCTCGCTCTCTCTGTCTTCTCTCGCTCTCTCTGTCTTTTATTACCCTCGGTCTGTATTCTGTCTCTACCTCTGTCTTCTCTCTCTCGGTGTCTTCTCTGTATATCTATCTGGCTTCTCTCGCTCACTCCCTGTCTTTTCTCTCGCTCTCTCTGTCTTCTCTCGCTCTCTCTGTCTTTTATTACCCTCGGTCTGTATTCTGTCTCTACCTCTGTCTTATCTCTCTCGGTGTCTTCTCTGTATATCTATCTGGCTTCTCTCGCTCACTCCCTGTCTTTTCTCTCGCTCTCTCTGTCTTCTCTCGCTCTCTCTGTCTTTTATTACCCTCGGTCTGTATTCTGTCTCTACCTCTGTCTTCTCTCTCTCGGTGTCTTCTCTGTATATCTATCTGGCTTCTCTCGCTCACTCCCTGTCTTTTCTCTCGCTCTCTCTGTCTTCTCTCGCTCTCTCTGTCTTTTATTACCCTCGGTCTGTATTCTGTCTCTACCTCTGTCTTATCTCTCTCGGTGTCTTCTCTGTATATCTATCTGGCTTCTCTCGCTCACTCCCTGTCTTTTCTCTCGCTCTCTCTGTCTTCTCTCGCTCTCTCTGTCTTTTATTACCCTCGGTCTGTATTCTGTCTCTACCTCTGTCTTCTCTCTCTCGGTGTCTTCTCTGTATATCTATCTGGCTTCTCTCGCTCACTCCCTGTCTTTTCTCTCGCTCTCTCTGTCTTCTCTCGCTCTCTCTGTCTTTTATTACCCTCGGTCTGTATTCTGTCTCTACCTCTGTCTTATCTCTCTCGGTGTCTTCTCTGTATATCTATCTGGCTTCTCTCGCTCACTCCCTGTCTTTTCTCTCGCTCTCTCTGTCTTCTCTCGCTCTCTCTGTCTTTTATTACCCTCGGTCTGTATTCTGTCTCTACCTCTGTCTTCTCTCTCTCGGTGTCTTCTCTGTATATCTATCTGGCTTCTCTCGCTCACTCCCTGTCTTTTCTCTCGCTCTCACTGTCTCTCTGTGTCGTTTCTCTCCTTCTCTACCGTTCACTCTGCCGATACACACCCCAAGTGAATAATGGCACATCCGACCACCTTCGTCTCTGTTCCCACGGTTCGCGTTTGATTATACCTACAGAGTGAGTCTGGATTCAACCGTCATTCTTCAGCTGCAAGTTCGTCATGAAAAAAAAAATAAGCTGAAAACACAAAAAATTGTTTATGGTAGATTGCAATTTAAGGCTGATAAACGCCTCTGAATTTGGAGATGAAAAAGTATTTTCAAAAACGAAGTATTTTTAGAATAAGTTTTAAAGTTATAAATCCACCTGTCGCTGCCGCAAAATAATTTCATTAAAAAAAATAGTTTCATGAGGAGGGGGGAAATAGGGGGACCACTTTAATTTCCATAAACATTTGTGTACGCGGAAGTATTGTATGATTTTTAAAGACAAGTTATTAATACATTAATACACGTGTCGAAACTAACACGTATTACTTATTAATGTTCGTAGCCCCTGATTTCTAGCAGCTCTAACATACAGGGTGTTGAGCGTGCTGCAGATCTGCCAGGCGGTTCCCCCCCCCCCCCCCCCCAATTCCTTGTACTATTTCTCGAAAACGGCGGGGTTTAAGGTGGTAACATACTACGATCCATTTTTTTTTTTTTTTAATTTTGTTCCTCGGAGACATTAGAAACTGTTACTAAAACCATATTTTTCATGATAGCTTTTTAAAGAATTTTAAAGAGTGCCTCACTTAATAAACTCAACTATTTTATACCCAAAAATATGTTAATTATTTACACATCGTAGATTTTAATGTTGGTATGACACTAGGAAGAACGTCAAACTTTGGTCAAATTTATGGTTAAAAAGTGCATTTTGCCCACAAGCGGACATAGTGTCTTATGCCTTCGAAGTACGGAATTTAACTGTCAACCAGACGTTTAGTGTTCCATTTTAAATCCTTCTTTATTATTTGCAATATAACAGTTTCTCAGCTCCAACTTCAAAGGCTGGTAATACCAGCCTTGGGAAGTACTTCAAACCTAAATATTTTTACAACATTTGTTGTTGTTTTTGTGATTTATCTGCAACCAATCTGTCGATCAAATTCAGACTATCTTGTTTAGCAAATCGTTTCACAAATATTCGTAGTTTATCACATAGAACTGAATCGATGGAATCTTAAGCTCCTGATTGGTCCCAACTTTGACATACTCTTTGGCCGTAGCAATGAACATAGAAAACGTCCATGCTGCAAGAGAAACCATATACTACTGTACAAAATAAATGTGGCTCCGCTGCAGTGTTCAGTCGAAAAACATGATGTCTACCGAATAGCGGGCGAGTGCAAGATAAAGGAGTGAGTTAGCATTCTTTAAGGGGGATCAGGCCTCGCCATCTTGCAATTACAAATATTTTGATACCGCTTGCAAGAAAGCTTCCGTGCCAAATATTTTTGGTTTGACACGGCATAGGACTTAGCTTTGGCCACTTGTCAAAGTCATCACTTGTGAACCGGTGTTGGTTATCATGACAGTTGTAGTCGCCCGCAAGAAATAATAATTTATTTCCTCACGGCGCTTACAGAGTAAACATGTGGTTTCAACAATGGTGTAGATTCTACCATTGCCATAGTTATGCGTTATAAATACGTTACAATAAAATGTAACGGGGCTTTTTCGTAATAAATGACAATTCGAAAAAAATAAATAAGATTTTAGTGAGCCGTTGCAATACCACAGATCTGCGTAGTTTTAGATTGTCCTTGGATCGTTCCTGGGATTGCATAATGTTGTTTGGCAGGAATTCTAAGTAGCGAGCACTTCCTAAGTGCTCTCAGTCCTGGGACTTGAAGTGTACTGCTCCGTCCTCTAAGCTTGGTGTGTTCACTGATTCAACACTGTCACTCAGCCTTCAGATCGCTCCACACATTCGCGAGATATGTCTAATGAATCCTGCAGCAACTCGATAAAATCCCGCTTTTAGCAACTCGAAGACCAGCCAAGACATGGCCTTTGCCGGTAGGACAGCAGCCATGCTTTGATGACGTAAGAACAGCGTGTCGATTCATGTGGCGAAGTAGGAACCTACTGGTTGGTCACGCCCGCTGGGAAGTACACAGTCGCCCTGATGATCATTCGGAAATGTCTGCCTCGACAGTTGCGTGAACAAGCGAAGAAGTAAGCGATGCCTCGTCTGAAACACAATGTTTAAGGGGCCCGCCTAGCGAAGAGTGTGTTTGTGGTGGTGGTGCGGAATGATAAGTGCGACTCTCGCTGGTGTTTCTGGTGCGGTGTCGCCTCTAAAGCGCAAGACTGTGGACTGGCGCGCAGACTTCTCGTGCGCAGGACGACTATGAGATTGGAGTGGCGACCAGGGGCGTATCCTGACAAATTTGGTAACGCATGCAATATAGAATACATCCAACCCCCCCCCCCCCCCCGAAGAAGGGGGGTCCGGGGGCCCTCTCCCGGAAAATTTTGGTTTTCAGGGAGCAAAATGGTGCTGTTTAGGCAGTTTTTTTTAAAAATAATTAAACATAAAACTGGTAACAACATTAAATTTTTTGTGATAAACTTAGAGAGAAGAATTAACAAAGATATCAAATTGTCACTCACCATGTATTTACTTATAATGGAACTCGGCTCTGCGGTTTTTCCTGCAGAACTGCTCCGTGACTTCGTCGAAAAACGAGTTGCGGGCTTTCATCTGCACCAACAGATCTTTTTCTATGGACATGATGGAGAGTGCAGAAAACGACTTTGTCCTTGCGCATTTCTTGTGAATGATTTTATTCGTCTTAGTGCAGAAAACGAACGTTCTACGGATGACGATGTAGCAGGAATAGTTGAAACCATTACACACAGTTTATAGAGTTCTGGAAGTCCACTTTGGAGTTCATTTTGATACAGGAAATGGTGCATTTCTTGCACTGTCTTTCCCTCAAAATGTTTAGATGTAAACATAGCACTCAATTCAGATTTCAGCCTAACAATATTAAAAAAATTTCCATAGAGTGTCCTTAATTTTTGAAATGCCTCTTCGGGGAAAACATCTGAAAATGTTGAGAATTTTTTTGAATCAAACATTTCAATGAACTTCAAATCATGCAACGATTGAAACCGAATATTCAGCTGCATGATTACTGTGTCCAAAATCTCAAGGTACATCCTCCTAAAATCGTCCTTTACAGTGGCTTCTGAGCAGTTTCCTTTTCTTTTCTTCCTTGCAGGCTCACAGTCAGATACGGTTTCTGTTTTCAACCATATTTTATCAAAACCGCAATTTCTCTTTGTGTTTAGCTTATCCTTCAGAGCTTCAACTTCTTTGCTGCAAAATGTAATGTCCAAGTATTTTGACTGCACAATATTAAATGTAACATCTGTCAACGAAAATAACTCTCCAAATACACACAACAAGAAGTTGAACTGAAAATCCCTTAACATCATAAGAAATCCACGAGCTTCGTTAGTAGCAGTTGTGTCCCAGTCTTCCGGATTTTCTAAAATGTGCTCGTACAGTTCTTCAAGTTCTACTTTATGATCAGCGACAGTCTGAACTAAGCGACTTGAATAACTCCATTTTGTCGGTGCAAGTTTAGGAAATCTCTTCTGCACTATAGTGTCTAATAAATTGGTTCTTTTTGAGAAATGGACAAAAAAACTGACAAAGCCGCTAAGGTTAGCAAAAAACACTCTACACGCACTTATACATGAAACTGCTTGCGATAACACCAAATTCAACTTGTGGGCGTAACAATGTACAAATACAGCATGAGGAATCACTTCTCTAACTTTTGCCTGCACACCATTCAAATGTCCGGCCATGACCGCCGCACCATCATACGTCTGCGTGACCAGTTTGTCCTTACATTGAAATACTTCAAGAGTGTCTATTGCAAGTTTTGCTAGTGCCTCTGCTGACCTGTCTCCACTGACATCATGAAAGCCTACGAACCTTTCGTATACTTGCCCCTTGTACACATATCTTAACACTGTTGATAGCTGTGAAAAATTTGTTACATCACATATTTCGTCAAGCAAAATAGCAACAAACGTTGCTTCTTTAATCTAATTTTTTTATTTCCGAAATCATTACATCATTGATACTTTGAATTAAATCATTTTGAATTATTGGTGATAATCCAGTGAACACAGAGCTTGTAGACAAGTGGACTCTCAATTTGTCGTCAAACTCAGCCAACAAATGAACTAGCTCTACATAATTGCCTCGATTGTTAAAATCACTGTTTTCCCTGTGTCCTCGAAATGACAGTTCCTGTTGCCCTAAAAAGCATGTAGCTGCAGTCAGTCTCTTCAGTATTTCCCGATTCTGTTTTAGTTTCATTGTGTTTTAAAATGCTTGCACGTTTCTGTGAATCCAGTTGCAAGTCAACTTTTGTCGAATGTACCGAGCGATATCCACGCATGTATATGAGAGACTGACTTTTCATGCCTTGAAATTGCCGTGTGCAAATTATTAAGATCTGAATAACCCCGGTCTTTACTGTTCCAGGGTGATTTTTCATTTGCAAGCAACAAACATGGCCAACAGAAGAGTTTTGTTAATGTTTCACTGCCACATAACCACACAATTTTGTTATAAAGCTCAGGATTAAATGTCCGTACAAAATTTTTAGTTTTGTTATCTGTTTTTAGATTGCTAAGCGCTGGCGTCGGGCGCCCGTTTTTAACGATTTCTAACTTTTCATCAAATGAACATGATTGAAAAGGTTTATTAAAAATAGTCTCTACGACGTCATTTTTACAGTTATTCATCTTGCAAAACTACAATTTTACAACAAACTTAATTGTAAACTTATCACTAAATCACTAACCATCACACAATCTACTCCTGTTCATGCTGAATAAAATGTCACCTTCAAGCACCTGCAACCTCCCACGTGACACATAACCTTAACACAAGCTGCGACAAGCACCCACGCCGCACGCGTTAAGATTGCAGTGAAAAGGAAAAATAGTAAAATTAAGAGTGGAATTACAACTAAATGTGTCTACGAATGTTATATAATTCTAACCCAAGCATTTAATTGAAAAAAAAAAACCCTGACTGAACAGACACTAAATGGACTCGTTCGCGGCCGCGCTGTGTTACTGATCAGTGAATGCAGAAGCAACTAGTGCATGCATGCGACCCCGTCTTCGCGAGAGTTGGTAGTGACGTCACATCTGGAGAGTGGTTGTTGAGAACACCACAGCGCCGTACCGCGACAATCTGAGGAACTATTACAAGTATCATTCACGCTGTAGTCAATAGGTAGCGCTAATGCATTTGTTTGCCATACGTCGCACAAATCGTGAACGGAACGAGATTAGCTATAAAGAAAAGGGAATAACTTAAGCAGAAAACAATTACAGAACTAAACAGCGAGATAGTGATCAATGCCACAATGCCCATAAAATATTAGTTTCATTTAGAGCATGCACTGCATGCATTGCATTCATGGAGAATACGCCCCTGGTGGCGACCGTATCATTATATGGCGTAGAAATGAGGATCAAGTCCCTTTAGTGAGTAGGGGGAGGATGCCGGTTCTGTGACAATGTAAACATTGATTACGCAATGATGACAGCCCCCAGAAGTCGTCGTCTGCTGGAGACCGCCATCTTGTTGGTCTGGGACAAAGTAAACATTGACTACATAACGTTGACAACCAAACATCGTCTGCTGGAGGCCTCTCATCATGTTGACGTCCGCCATTTTGGTTCTACCTTTCGCTGCCAGAGCGCGCCACTATCGCTCCAAAGGCAGAAGTAGTGCACAAAAAAGCTGGGCGGCTGGGATTTGATCTGGGGGACGTGAGCATGTCGAGGTTGGAAAGCAGCAACCAAATTTTCGGAATACTCTTTAGATAAAAGTAATGACTAAAAAAATAAAATCATTATAATAAATAAACATGAGCCTTAAAATACAATAAAAGTAAGACTTCAAGCTCAGTATAGACGACCCTAACCCCCCCACCCCTTTTCCATGGACACCCCCCTTTCCCCTACTTGGAGCTGTGCTTTCAACTATGAGAGGTGCGGTGAAAGCAGCTCGCTCAAACTGCCCGGCAATCGGACTGTGACTGAGCCCAAAACCGCCACAGCAACAACTTCATAATAGTACTTTATATGTAACGTACATGAAATTACATAGGTCCGTGGTTTAAGATCACACTTCCCATGAAAGTTTTTCACAAACCGAGATAGGTTTCACAACAGAGAGTTGCCGTTCTTTTATAGCTGGCTGTATCTTTGGATGTTTACAGTAGTGAGTTCTTTCGGGACAGGCGTGTGTCATGTGTGTTTGCTGTGATGAACCTTAATCATTATGACCTCACAAACAACTTTGAAGATTACCGACTGTGACTCAGCTGCCTAGTGACTTTTGCTTTTGAACCACAGGAACTATTTTTAGCATCATGCCAAATATTAACTTATGTTAGAACCTTCCGCTTTTGTAAGTTACTGTTTTCACATCAATTAATTAAAAATAGGCATGGAGTTGGATACATAGGTACAATTTGTTACTAGTATATTTTAAATTTTTAATAGTATCTACACATAACATCAGGCATTTTAAATGCTGAGGTACACATTCAATGCTGATGATACCTACCAAAATTATTTTTTTAAGAACCTTTTTATAACCAGAGGTGCCCCCCCCCCCCCCCGGAAATTTTTTATGCCATTTTCTCAATGATTTACTCAATTATTTTATAATATTATACTTTTTTAGTATTTTATTTTATCACATTTTGCATTAATTAAAACTGATTTTCTAATAATAATTTTGGTCATAGCAGGTAATATTTCCATCCTGAACCGACAGATGCCAAACTGCTTTTGTTGAGGAAAGTGCGGGGTTGCCAATTTGATTTACAAGATCACTTTCAATTATCAAAGCTACAGAAAGATATTTTCACATTAGAAGCTATAATTATGTAAATTATACATAGATTTTTCTCGTCTTTTAACCACACCCCCCCCCCCCCCCTGAAATTTTAATGACGCAGTCTGCATCGTTACCCCCCCTTGTGGGCACCCCTGTTATAACATTTTGAAATAAATAACATTCAAATTAATTTCAGCCTTTGCAAAGATTTACAGACAGTGGACCACACATTACTTAAAATTTATACATTTTCCTGTAGCTTTTTTTCTTTCGTTATGTAAAATGTGTTGTCATCCATCCATTTGATACAAACTAAATCTTTTGCTTTATTAAAATATGTATTTATTGTTTAATCTAATTTGTTTGCTTTTCATCAAAGCTCAAGTGTAATTAATTTCGAAAAGATAATCACTGCAGGCAAGGGTGTATTCAGGGGGGTGCCCCCCTGCCCCCTTCCTTTTAATCCCGAAATTGGGAAAATAATAAAATAGATGAATAGTTATTTTGATTAGCAATACTAAGTACTCACCATCAATGGGTTTTTGTGAGCAAGAAACTGAAGTTAATAAATTGTTAAATAAACCTCACAAAACTGTTAACAACAATGTTCTTCCTTTTCTTATTGTTTATTGTTGTTTGGCCCCCAAGGACTCTTCTACCCATGAAAGAGGTAGGATTCAAAAAAATGCCCCCTTCCATTTTGAGCTGGATAAACCTTTGCCTGCAGATACCTATATCTAACTGAATTCATTGATTAAATAGTGGATATAAATTTCATTGTGCTTGGTGGGCAGATGTCCGCTGAAAATTTGTATTTTCTGTAAAAGAAACATAAATTATGAAAGCTTCTCTCAATTGAAAAAGATAACTAACCTTATTACGGTACTTACTACGTTTATTGTATTAGTACTGTCTAACATGATTCTTTTTTTTTTTTGCAGCTTTTATCATCCAGTTCACATTCCAGGCCTGTTTCTTCTGGCTCCAAGTGATGTGCTTTGACACCTGGTGGATTGTCCGGTAAGTCAGAGTTTACCACCGCGTCTCTGCAAATCATTTGAATTGTTAGTTCCGGGATGTGTGTAAATTTGATACGTTCAGGAAATAAAAAAAAATATTTACTGTAGCAATCTACTTTCACCGGTGGATAAAGACTAATCTTAAACTGTTAGATGAAGAAGCTAATAATTCGCTAGCTCACTCTGGGTGGCCGTGAAGATATCCACTTCTATGGAAGCATCATTTTCAGAGTGTTTCCTATAAAATCAAAGTAGGTGAATTCATATTCTGTTTTTTGAAACAAACCGGTAGATGACTACATACATAATTTAATTTAATGACAATCACCATGCAAAAACAACAAATAATTCTACCATTTGAAAGCTTATTTTATAATGTTACAAGCCGGAAATGTTGAAACAATGAAATGCTACATACAGTCAATTTTATGGCCTTCCAATAGCTATGAATAATATGCTTGAACTTTTAAACTATATAATTATGTTACAATCAGGTTTATGATATAAGCGAGAACATTATTTAGTCTGTCTCATGTAACTTGTCTCAAATTTGACAAATTTTCCAAAGTAATATGAACAGTGTCTCGATTAACCGAGGTTTTGTATTATCCGATCCGACCTAAAACACTATTACCAGCAAACACTGTTGAAATATTTTCTTGAGGACCTACTAAATGATTTGACCGTTCTAGAACATCTAACGATAATTAACCCCAAAGATACCAGTTACTGGTTGGTTGAATCACAGAGTTACATAACTACACTGAAGAATAGCTGGAAAAACATCACTTCAAAAAATTATACCAATGGGCCAAATCATATTCATGCTAGGTATCCGAGTTTTTGCTTATCTAAGGTTGCAGTGGTCTGCATAAACTGGGTTACTCAAGAGTCAAAACTGTACTACGTATCCTTCACTACCGTTGTTCTGTCAACAGAGTTTGTAAACACGTTCACGAGGTTGTCAGTATTCGTAAACAAACTTCATTTTTGCATTTTGCATTTCAAGAAATCTACCCGGTGAATAAATTTCAGTACTTTATCAGAACCCCTTTTTGATAAAAATTTTTTTTACAATTGTTTTACAACACAGGATACCTTTTTATGTATATAATTATAAGTAAACATGTGAAAATTAACACAATTTCATTATTTATTTGCAGGAACTACTGATTTTATAAGTTGAATAGCATTTCAGATATAATTTCCACATAGGTAATTTAAGAGGACAGTCTCCAACAATTTGCGTGTAATGTGTGACTATAAGCTGAAGTGAGACAACGAAAAAAAAAAAAAAAAAAAAAATGAAAGAAAGCTGGAAACTCAAGTTTCATGACTTCCGGCACCGTAATTGTTTATTTCGAGGCTTCTTCCATGACTTGTAGACAACCTGTGCTTAGCAACAAGGGCGTCGCCAGGGGAGGGGGGGGAGGGGGGAAGCAGTACCACCCCCCCCCCCTACTAGAGCCCTAGAGATTCAAAAAAAATGTAGCCAAATACAAGAAAAATACATACTTTTCCCACAACTTGCCCCCCCGTCCCCCCCCCCCCTTCTCAGGCCATCGGCTGGCGAAGCCCTTGCTTAGCAAGTGACAGTGACACACTGTAGGTCTGTGAAACACGAGACCAGTCACACGACACCGCAGGAGGACTGTTGTTGCTCGAGGGTCTCGACAGAGGGTGTCCGCCCCGCCGCAGGTCCTCGTACAAGGTCGCGAAGGCGCTCGCGGCCGAGCTGGAGGAGGAGAAGGACTCGGAGGAGGGGCAGGGGATGGCGAACGGGGGGTTCGACGGCACGGACGGCGGGCCGCCGTCCCCCGCCGCCGACCCGACGGTGTGCTGCTTCCCGGCGCTGGTCGAGGGGGGCGCGGTGCCCTCGAAGCGGACCGAGCGGAAGGTGTTCCTGCTGTACTCGCTGTACGCCTGGACGTGCTCGGCGGCGCTGCTAGCCGTGTCGCTCACCACGGACCTGGTGCCCACCATCCCGTCGTCCTACATCAAGCCAGACTTCGGGCTCAGCAAGTGCTGGTTCAACTGTGAGTGGGCCGCGCCAGCTTTTTCCCCTTTCCCGGACGCGCTCGACATCGCATTTGAAGCAGGGACGTCGGAACGTTTTCATGAAGGGGGGGGGGGGGGGGCGAAAAGATGCATCGCACCTACCTCAGTGTTATAGCGGGGGTTCCGGGGGCCCTCCCCTGGAAAATTTGGAATTTTAGATGCAAAATTGTGCTATCTAATGAGTTTCCGAACCCATAATATTAAATATACCATTCCAAGAATTTGATGACGTACCTAGTCTGTATTAAATACTACTCTGACAGTAGATGTAGTAAAATTTAAATGAAATACCATCTAGGAATTTGCAATCATTTTATAGTATATTGACAATCATAAATTTGATTTTCTAATCAATGTGATCACCAGTGCAACGTTTGTAACTACTGGTTGAGAAAAATACTACTAGGACCAAACATTTATTCTGGGAAAAGGAGGGGGGCGAAATGCTACTCTCGCCCCCCCCCCCCATGCATAATAGCACGGGGGCGACTCGCCCCTGCAGCCCCCCTGTTCCAACGTCCCTGATTTGAAGGAAACTGACCTCTGTAGCACAGCCGGATGCACGCCTGTTTTCCATGCGAGAGATACCGGGTTCAAGTCCCGTCTAAATTCTCGTCTTCATTGGTCGTAAAGTCAATAATACTGTAAATACAAAACTGACACTAACAGGTCATTTAAGGGGGATGTTTGAACTTGTGATGAAAATTCCCAAGAAGCCAACATTTTAAAAAAATGGTGCTGATAGAGTGAATGAGTGGAGAGAAGAAGAATTGCTCTGAGAAGACCCACAGATTTGCACAGCAACTTCAGGCATGTCTTATAACTTGAGAAATTTCGGTTCAACCTTGCCACGAATTGAATCTGGTTCACTTTTGTGGGAAGCGAGTGATCTGATCTTTTTGACCATTGTAACCCTCTTTTTATAAATTATATTCAAAATTAATGTGCTTATTTATTGGTTTAAAAACTTTAAAGGCTGATTAATACATAAACTATATCATAAACTGAGAACTTTTTTTTAATAGCATTCCCCATATAAATTAGTTTACAAACAAACCTTAGTTCTCAAGACTTTTGTAAAACTTAGTTCCTCACTTGCCAAGGAAAAACCTGAGCCTGGATCTAACTTTTTGTTATTGTACCATTTGGCTAAAAATCAGAAGTAAAAATTTAATAAAGCAGGTGAAAGTTACACTAAAATTAAATTGCTATATGTATCAGAATAAAATCACTTGAAAAATAACTTAGACTACACTGTTTTCCCAGCCTTCAATAACTTTAAATTTTAGTTTAAGGAAAGTTTGTATTTCCTTTTCACTTAATATAAAAGAATTTCACAAGTTTATGTTAAAAATTAATACTTTGATTAGTTATAATATTTTAAAAAAATTTAATATTTTGCAATTTTTTTTCAGCACAAGAAGCAGAGCTTAACTACTTTTATGGCCCGGTGATATTTGTCCTTGTGACAAATCTCATAATGTTCATTCATACGTCCTACATGCTGTGGTGTATTACAAGATGGAATAACCCTGGGAATAATGAAAAACGATGGTGAGAACTTAAGTTGACTTATTTTTATGTTGTGTAGTATAATTAGACATATAAATAGGGCTTTCTGCTAAACTTTCCTGGGTAGTGAGGATACATGTCCATCCAATACACTTCAAGTGGCTTTGTAAGTTTTATTCAGTGATTAAATAAGCCACACAGCTTAGAGTATTGAATCTTGAAATCATAAAGAAAATAATGCATTACAAAATTATGTTTACTTCTACGTTTCAAAATACTAAGGTCTCCAAAGTCATGGAAAGAGTTCACGTCTTTTCAGCGCCATACAATTCAATGTAATGATGCATCATATACATCAATGAGCATCACTTCAATATACCCAATAATTCCAAAATGCAAATTAATACACCATAAAGCTCCAAAATGCAACTAAAATCATTATGTTAATCAGCATTTTGAATAAAAACTTAATTTGAATCACAAAAATGTAAATCTCTTTTAAGATATTAAAATCAATTAATGTACTTTACTTAGCATGAAGTTTTGTACCAAAATGTACTGATCAAATAGATTGGAAAAACTTTTACATTTGTTTTACCTTGAAACTGTTATTAGTAATTAACTCATTTTTACATTATAATGATGGTTCATTTTTCAAACCACAAATGCTTGCTGATTTATTTTTATTCTTCTGTGAAGTTAGACATGCTTGATAACATCATTTTTATCAGTAAAAAAAAAAACACTTTTTTTTGGTAGAAAAAAATATGAAACATTTAGGTGTATTTATTTGTTGAATGATATGCTAGCTTTATGAGTAAACAGAATTCATAAAAAATAAAAACAGTAAACACAGAAATTCCCTGTTTTGAAAATGAAATTGGCGTAAACATAAAACCATTCAATCTTGTCTCTGTAGTGTACTTGACGCTAGGCTCGGAGCGCACCTGTAAGTGTGGTCGCTGTCCGGCAGCTTCCTGCTGGGCTTCTCGCTCTTCTTCGTGATGGGCATCAACTGGGTGCTGGAGGTGGTGTCGTGGGCGGCCGGCGGGCCCCCGGCCATCTGGCACGTCACCGACCTGGTCAACACGCTGCAGGGTGTCGTCATCTTCTGCATCTACGTGCTGGAGCCGCGCGTGCGGGACCTGGCCCAGCGGCGGCTGTGGCCGCGCGTGTCCCGGGTGCTGTGCAAGCGTCGCGACCGCCGCGCGGGGGGCCGCCCCGCGGCGTACGCCTCCGTCGCGCCCGCCGTCTGAGCCGCCTTCTCCCCCGCTGGGCCTTTCCTTCTGTGAGGCTCTGTCTCACACGCGAGGGCTTTTCCCGCACGTTCATCAAGATAACTCTCATCCCAAGTTTTATATAATAACGGTAAAGAGCCACGCGAGATT
Organism: Bacillus rossius redtenbacheri; assembly: GCF_032445375.1. Lineage (NCBI taxonomy): Eukaryota > Metazoa > Arthropoda > Insecta > Phasmatodea > Bacillidae > Bacillus > Bacillus rossius. Next base: position 20,598,259 of record NC_086343.1, on the reverse strand, counting down.
AAACAATCACAATCGATTGCAAGACAGTTTACGACGACCGGACAACAAACGAACAAAAGAAAGCAAATGTGATAGGTTTACGGTGCCTTCAATTGACAACAGTTTTACATGAAAATTTTATAACAACCATTGCACATGAGCCCGAGCATTACGATGCCTCGCTACCTGACAACTGAGCCTCACACCAAGATAGGGATTTAATTGACTTTATGTAAGTTTTTGGACATACGCCATTGCCATTTTTAGCAATGGCGTATGTCCAAAAACTTACATCTAGTCATGCACACCCATTGCACAAATCTTTCAAAGACAATAGGGATTTAATTGTCAAATTTTTTAACGGGCGATTCAGAGTCCAGACTTCTTTCGCAGAATCACTTTCAAACGAAAACCACGCTGTTCATTGCAAAGAGAACTTTGCTAGGTAAGAAGCAGTAGGAGAAACGTATTTAAGGTTTGTGTTCCCAAGTTTTAAATATTTAAGCCCCGAAAGGTTTGAAAATACTAAGAACTACATATTTACTGTGTGTGTCCGTCGTTTATCCTTCTTCGGCAATGTTGTTCATTACGCAATCCACTGCGTGGTTTTTATTTGTAAAAACATTGTTGCGAAAGCTGATCTAGTCACGCATAGATAAATTGAAAACCCGCCTTAACATGTGTCTAGGTCTCCAGGCAAGCACAATTTGTTGAGAGCCGTCCCAAAACAGCATCATGATCAAAGACTCTGTCAGCACTCTCCGATGTATTAAAAAATAAAGAACCAGAGTGATTCGTCTGCCCCCAAATTTAAAATTAATTTTAAAAAATCAATATACTACATTAAGTAAGTTGAATGAGTAATTTTAGCCCTTTTGCAAAATTACGAATTAAAAAATTAGTATTATTTAGTACAAATATTATGAAAAAAATATTTCATATCAGTTAATTGAACTACACTCCTGTTAGCTCTTATCAGATGTCACAAACCGAACCAGACGGTTTCTCGACCGTAGGAACCCAATATCACTAAGTGGCAACTATTGTTTTAACACATTTGCTTTAATGTAAAACTGGATATCAGATGGCATGTATTGAGCAGGAAAAAAAGAACAAAAAATGCCTTGAACAATAATATTTGTAGGACAGATACCAGATTAGTCATGTCCCTGCCATTTTCACATTTAATTGTTTGTTGTGACCCTCAACTTTTTTTTATTTTTTTTTTATTTTTAATCTTTGATGATATGCTAAATGTTGGGGCCCTGTGCTCAATAACATTTTAGTCAAATCAAATAATTTACATTCAGTCAAATAAATGACCAATTTCAGCGTACGACATCAAAAATTTGTTTTTAAATCAACCCTATGTAGTTCCATGACAATCTTGAATTTTGGAAGCGAAGCCCATCTTGGTCAATGGCTTACTCTCGAACATTTTGGAAAACAAATTTTGGATCACGGACAATATCTTCAGTTAATCTCACTCCTGCTGTAGCGAAAACTAGTTTCATGTCAGTGTTTATAAAAATTATTTAATAACAGCAAAAATGCAATAATTAATTTTATAATTTTATAAAGTAGCAGTATTTTTCCATGCAGTTATTATTTATACGATTTGACTGATGTTGCTAACATTTAAAACTGTTTGTAATGCTAGCAAATCCCTAAATGTAATTTTTTTACGTGTGCAGGAAATTAGTAGCAGTCTGTAACAGCATGTACATATTACTGACACTGCTTCTGAAAGCATTCTCTAACTTTTTGTAATTGTTTCAGATACATTATTTATTTGCAAATAAATATTTTCGTATAAATATGTTATACATATTTTATAGTTATGTTAAGACTGTTTTATTTAATGTTTTATTTTTATTTTACCAAAAATATATATTAGTGTATTGTGAGTCACTGTGTTGTATTTATGTAAGTATTAGTATGTGGCTGGAAGAAATATATAGTATTTTGCAATTTTTTTTTATTCTGAATATTATTTTAGTATTACAAGTCTTTTTATTGTTTTGAAATTTGTCAAATTTCACATAGATGGAAATAATTTAGCAACACATTAAAAAAAAAACAATTTGGACTAAAATTAAAATATAGAAGTAAATTTTGAGCAAAACCTTTCATTACAAGAATATTTAAAAAAAAATTTCAAACAATAAGACTATTAATGGCACCTACATCTGATTCCTAAAAATACTGTTCCACAAATTAGATAATTGAATATAAGCATGGTTGCCTGTACAGCACACTTATTATTCCACTCATGTAAAAAGGACCCTAATTAAAAAAAATTAAAACTTGACAATTTTTTCTTTCATTTCACCTTTGAATATACATATATACTGTATAGAAGTCGCCAGCCCAGGTTAAAATTTCTAATACGGTTTGAGGTAGTTGGTTAATTCACCGCCGCAATCGCCACCATCTCTAGGGCATCGACTTGTGGTGGTCCCTAGCGGACAAGTGTCGAACTCTTCAAACACCCCTTCCCCCTCCCGCCGAACGACCGTGAGCTGCAGCGAATGATGGGTGGGGGGTGCTGGGAATGACAGCGGGCGACAGCGCTGCGCTCTAACATGTAAATAACAACTAAGACGATACAGGGCGTTACGGCAGCGCACTGCAGCGGTGAAGTTCCCAAGCTGCTCATCATATGCTCCTGAAAAACGTAGAGTAAATCCTATCCACTCGCGACTTCTATACAGTATATATATTCAAAGATTTCACTACAGTTTATCAGCTCAAGAAATTCAGAAGCTTAAATAAAAAAATTTTATGCAAAAAATATTATCAGTTTCTGGATAAATTTAAAAACTTAAAACAATTTTAGCATTTAATACTCTATCTAAGCATGCACAATGCTTTGGACAACCAGTACATATGTAACTTTTACAACAGTTTTCTGACTGGTACAACCAAGTCAAAAGTAGGTACTTTAAGTAATAGTTTCCTAGAGGTTTGATGTCAAGATCTTGTTTGTTATCTTACGCAGTTTTGTGCAGGCAACACTATTCTCCGTTCACTCTTACCTGAGTTTTGGAATAAACAAAGCCTCTTGTAAACAAAAATTTTCATTGGCTGCCGGCCGCCGCGCACATTATTCGTGCGCAAGAAATAGTCCCTTGGTTACGTACCATTTGTAAGTATTTTTACACTGTCTTTTTTATAACAATTGTTGATATATAGCATTATAGCGATTCATCATTAATTTCCAATACAGTTTAATGTGTCAGCAAGTATGTACTTACAATTATGTTAGCAGACGCCGTGAGTACGGTGGCATAGACAAAAGGTACCGTACAGTGTACAGTTGATGCCCGGCGCAACAGTTGCATTTCGGATTCGCGCGCGCACGGTTTGTTATGGCTGACGTCGGACCGAGTTTTGTAAAACACAGAACGGGAAAGCCTTTGAAAAGTGCACAGAAAACTAATGTGTTGAATGTTTTTAAACATTTCAGACAAATATCCGGATTGTCGTGTGAACGATATCGCGAGTTTAACTGCGGAATTTAGGCGTGTTTCGAAGAGCAGTGTGCTTCGTGCAAGGAAAGAATTACAGGACACCGGGACATTAACATCTTCCGGGAAGAAAAGGAAACTTGAGTATCCTGTTATAAAAACTTGTGATGATTTTGTGAAGACGGTTATTAGGCGTAAAGTGCATAGTTTTTTCTTCGCAAATGAACCACCTACGCTGAACAAAGTGCTACGGTGCTTCCTGTTATATTACGTCTCCGTTATTTTATTAGCACCGACTGTACTGAAGTGTGTGTGTTGCAACTAGTGCTTGGCGCGCCAGATGAATTCAGCCTATCACTTGCTGACGCGGCGCAGTGATACGGCGGTGTTTGTTTATTTCAGAACTCAGCTAAGAGTGAACGGAGAATAGCTCTGAGTCTTTAGCTATTCAGAATTACATATGATATTATCTTCTAAAACAATATGTAGCATTTCCACTATACATATTTGTGCACTAAATTATTTCCCAACTGTATACTTTAGCATTAAAGGATCAAAAACATTTGTTATTTTTGTTACCCTTCTGATGGGTAATTTTAACTTTTAAACACTGGAGCCACAGTTTTTAAGTAACAAACTATAAAAAATTGATAGTATTCACCAATGCACTGTCTGTAATGTTAAAAAAAACATTTATGTGAGCAAGTATAAAAAATAACTGAAATACATGCGAGTGTTAAGTGAATGATATACCAAAATGTTTGTTCTTGTTTTTAAAGTATTTATTTTTTTATACATGTACTGGATTTTGTATTCTTGTACACAACTTCATGTTTTGTAAAAACTTAAATTTGCGTTTTTCTTGAATGAAAAAATATAAATGGTTTAGTTTCCTCAAGCAGTATTATACCTCTCTTTTGAAAAATTATGCAATTAATTATTGATGGCTATATTTCGGCCAGGTTTATTAACTGTGCAAGAAACGCAAAATGTTTGGCAACCACATTTTAAAGTACCAGTTTAGGAGCTACGCTCGCTAAGTAAACACAATGCAAGTAATTTAACTTCCATATATCTTGTTTTTTTGACTGTCATATTTGTACAGATCAAAATGTTGACAATTAATTTTGTTTTCGTGATAAATATGAACTATCAACAATTTTAAGTTATATGGTTGCCGACATCTTGTGGCTTGCATGCTTTATAAATGACTGTGATTTTCTCACTTTAGTTGCCCGTTGCACTTTTGTGTTTCTTGCGTACTTCATAAACCCAGCCTTAGCATCAACAGCTGGCAGAAATTTATCCACTTTCCCAGACTGCCAAATTCACGTCCAATTCCAAAAACTCAGCTTTAACCGGTTTACATTAACAAAAAAATCCAAACAAAAACTTATAATGCATCAAAAATGTGGTTGCCATGGGGAGAAAGACAACCATAAAAAAAAACCTTAACAATCTAATGCAAAATTCTTGCAACCATTCTCTAGCAATCAAGTACAATCGGGTTTGAGACTGTAGCAAATTAGCTATTTTGCGGCATTCTAGAATGTGACTATAGTTTTTAACAGGACTACAAAAGAAAAACCAATATAAAATACAATTATATTTAAAAACCATATATCTTCGATATACTCTATTCATTGTGAGATTTTAATGGTTGTCTGAGGAAAAAAACTCAGGAATGAATAGCAGAAATGAATACATAAAACACTGAGAAAAAACCAAAATCAACTGATATCAAATTTAACATGCTAAGATAAACACAGAATTCCATCCTAGAAATTATTTGCATTGTCCAAGCATATAACATTTAACATCTTAAATAGTATGTTTTCCTTGTGTTTATGAATGTACAATAACATCTCGATTAATCAAATTAACGTGATAAGCAAAATATTGGCCAACACATAATATAAGAAAAACCATCTTGGTTTTCCATTTGCCCACCAGTATCATTTTCCTGGATGTTGTTTCTTTTCAACTTTTCTTCAGTGTAGATTATTTTACAATTTGGATTATTAATAACAGATAATTTTCTAGGTCCCCCAGCTAATGTTTCAATAGTCCTTGCCGGTAATTGTGCTCAAGGCTGGCTCTTATAATACGGGACCTCAATAAAGACATCACCGCAGTCATCATTGTTGTCCATTACTAAGGTTTTTCTTTAACAACCAGCGTAAACCTTCATCACTAAAGAGTGCTCTTTGGCATGATGAACACAGAGTGAAATAAAACTGCACTGTACCACAGTGGTTCGACCGATCTAGCTCAACACAGAAACAGAATCGTGCATAACAGAAGAATACTGAATGTACGCATTAGGTGTAGCACCTGATATCAGCTGAATGGATTTTAATTCTAGTAAAAAAGCATTCAAAAACAATAACCTATTTATTTAAAACTAGCTATTCCCTGCAAAGACTTCCAAAATACCAACTTCCTCCCCCCCCCCCTCCCCCCCCCCCCCCAAAAAAAACAAAAACAAATAAACAATTGCAGCAGAAAAATAGTCCATCCTGTTACTATGACAGCCCTCCTAGTAAATAGTCTGCAGGATCATCTACCTGCATATGACAAGTTGACACTTTCAAGTGGCTAACCTCATAGATGAGTTTTATCTCCTCAAATTATTACATAATATATTTTTGTTTCTTACGGGACATTTTTTCAATTTAATGAATTTCATTGGACTTTAGTCTGGCTTTATAAACTTTTCAAAAGAATAAGGCTGTAACAAATGCAAGATAACTACAGCAGTATGTACATTAATACCAAACAAGCAAGTCTCTGCACTCTGCAACTTGAAACTGTGGAAAAACATATCCTATCATGTACTTTCCATAAATAATGTTTTCACAAACACCTGCGCTATTCTCCATAAATTGAGTTAAAATAATAATAATTTACTTTCTTTCACTATGTCATACATTACATCTGCATCAATTCTATAATAAAGTTGGCTGATGCCTGGGGTGAATACTGCATCTTGCGTTACTTACGAACTTGTATTTGACACAGTATGTAGTTATTTAACTTTTTAAGCTTGACCTTACTTCTTGTAGTTGTAGCTAAGAGATAGTAACATACAAGACCGATAAACAGTAACGGGACATGAATCAATCATGCATGGCCTAAATTAAGACACCATCACAGCATTAGCCGGACTGATACCAGTCAACTATAGAAAAATGAAATCACCAAGATTCAAACCCAAGTCCCCTGGAATGTGAGTCTATGGCTTACCAACTCGCAACATCACTATCACATTTTAAATGTAAAAATGCTTTTCAAAGTAGCATTAATGACTATATCATAGTTTGTACCCTCTGGTACAATCAAAAATTAAGGAGTTTTTAAGGATCACTATACTTCATTTACCTTCACCACTATGAATAGGTAGAAATATCACAAAATACCTAAAAAAAAAAATTTAAAAAATGTAGTTAATGCACAAAAAATAATTTTGTTGAATACTTAAAAAACAGATTAAACTCACCATTTTAATTTAAAGGTGAAATATTATTCATGAAAAACAAATTCAAGGTTTTATTATACATAAAATATAATCACGTGGAAAAAATAGCTAATTGTACTGTGCATGCATGCACGCACGCATACAGCATAGCTGCCAAGTTGGAATCAAAAAAACATTAAAATACTGTGTTTATCCATTACTTGCACTGTGTTAGTCTTGACATGGTACGAAGCACAGCGTGTTAGTGGAAACAACAGCCAATGAAAAGCTGTGGCTGACAGTGATGCTGGCAGTCACCGCAGATGGCCGCAAGCTACCAATGTTTGTTATTTTTGAACGAAAGACCATGCCCAAGAATCACAAGTTCCCGCCTGGCATTCACGACCGTGTCCAAAGCGATGGGTGGATGGACCACGAACTAATGAAGGACTGGATTCGCACAGTGTGGCTAAGAACACCCGGAGCATTACTGCAAAAGCAGTCATCATTGGTGTTGAATAGTTTTTGTTTTCGGGGTCACTTAGTGAATGATGTTGGCAGTTATTCCTCAATGCCTCACAACAATTCTGCAGCCACTAGATGCCTTGATAAACAAATCTTTCAAGGATCACTTGAAAAGGATTTGTACAGACTGGATGGCTGCAGGCAATCACGAAAGAATGCAAAGTGGTAAAGTAAGACCATCCATGGAAGTAATTTGTGGCTGGATTGTAATGAGCTAGAGCCTCATAAGGCAGGAAATAATTGCAGAGTTTTAAGACAGAGGTCTCCAACTATCTGGACGGCAGTGAGGACGATGCAATGTGGTAGATAGCAGCAGGAGAAGAAGACGATAAAGAGAGAATTGACGATCATGTGAGTGAAAATGAAGATAGTGTCAGCACAGTCAAGCAAGGATGAATAAAATAAAAGGCTACTTCTAAATTATTTGTTCAATGCTGACATTTAAGATCGAAAAACATTTTTAAGTAATTTTAATTGCACTAAATGTGAAAGTTTGAAATAGTTGTTACAATTGCAAAATTAAGTGACTTGTGAAGAAATAAAACATAGATTTTGCACGGTTTTGACATTACGCAGCAATTTTTGGCAGATTTACATTATGTTAAGATTTTTAATATTTTTTGATGAACAGCTGTTTAAAGTAAACATTTATGGTAAACAAGTTTTTTATGTTTAGCAATGAGAATTTTATTTAATGAGTTGTCATGTAGTATTAACCTTAGAACTTGCCTTTCTGATCTTATGGTGAGACACAAGTCATGATTGACACTTCAAAATAAAAAAAAATGTGCTACTCATGTGCGGGTAAATATACGGTACTTAAAAGTTTTATTCAAAAATCATTTTACAATAAAATAAACAATTTTCTAAACAATGCCAATATTTTTTTATTCATAAAAAAAATTACAGTAAGTCACGAGGTGAAAAATACCAACCGAGATGTGTACCAACAAAGCATAGGAGGAACGGAAATTAAAGCCAGACAACTATCAATCACTTTAGTGCCAGAAGGGGGGAGGGGGCGTGATATCAGCATTGCTCCGATCGTCTCCAGCTCGAAGGCTCATTTGTCGTCCGCGTCATCGTCCTCCTCCTCCTGGTTGATCTGGAAGTACCGGACCTCGTACGTGTCCTTCTTGTTGGGAGACACCACCCGCAGCCAGTCCCTCAGGTTGTTCTTCTTCAGGTACTTCTTGGTCATGTACTTGAGGTAGCGCTTGGAGAAGGGCACGGACGCGTTCACCGACAGCCTGCCCTTGGCCCGCTCCAAGGTGACCGCCGTGCCCAGGTTGTTAGTCTTGCCGTTCACCTTCAGGCGCTCCTTCAGGTACTTCTCGAAGTTGGCCATGTCGAGGATGCCGTCCTCGAACGGGCGCGTGCAGTCCACCACGAACGTCTGCGTCACCTTCTTCGGCTTCTTCTGGTTCTTGCCGTGGATCTGGCGCTTGCCGTGCACCTGGCGTCCCTTGCCCGCTGCAGCCTTCATGATCACCGCGAGACGTTCCTGCAACATCACGCCCAAACTATTCACCAGACAGCACTGCAGACACACGTAACTGCTGGCAAAAAACTTGAATATTTACTGTTAACAAGGTAACCACACGAATTTCCTTGATTTTTCACTGAACAAAATTTCAAATTTTCCTGACTATTTTTTTTAAAAAATAATTTACAGTGAAAATACCTCGTATTAGCTTTCTCAGTACTGAAACGTGTTTTTAATAACACTTTATTTAGTCCCCATTTATGTGTCATTAAATGCAATGCGATACTTTCCCTGAAATGTTTAAGACGTTCTCACAATAATACGATATTAAGATGTACGATGCACGTTATCATTTCTCATTTGAAGTTGATCAAAAGCTGTGTTTCCCGTACAAACATTTTTTTTTTTTAAACACTAGAATCCATTGTGTGTTAGGAAATCACAGCTACTTATTAAACAGGAATACAAAGTTGTATGATATGTAAATTCTCTTTCAGGCACTTTTTAAAATTATTTGTTCCATTTCCGCCGAGTAGCATGTTTGATGATGTAGCCAGCGCCGGATGGCATCATGTTAGCTTAGGTTAATGCCTGCATTGAGTGCACGCACATAGTCAAAATCAATATAGATAACTCACCCATTACATTTCAGTGCAAGCACTGTCTCGTGCCAAATATACTATATTTGATAGCCCGCACACTTTCGTGGTTAGTATGTACTATGATGATGGTTATCAGCACGCTACGTAAGTAGCGAAAGATTCCAAGACGAAACTCTGTCTTGGTCAAAATAGTGGTAAAGGCATAGTTTGGTCAGAAATGGGGTTTTTGTGAAAATTTATGAAATGATGCATCCAAGATTATTGCATATTTGGGTAGAACTGACAATTCTAAGATGAAAATCCCTCTTTGGATCACAGTTTTGTTGTCAGTTTATTTCAAGTTGATACAAAATTCATTCACATTAGGATGACATAGACTGTCCACAGGGTCGGACTATGGTAGACAGGCAGTAAGGGTTACATTATTTCTGCCATGCGGTACAAACCTACTCCTTGCAGACCATTGGTAAGTTGTGTTAACGTCAATGTGACCTTGTATTCCATTGACTACTGAGCGTGTTGGGCCTGTCATGGAATTGTGACTCCAACTTCAGAATATGAGGGTGGCATTAATAAAGTGCAGCCATTTTAGTGAAATCAATGTTGTTATGGTATCAGGGTCCACACTACTTCACAATGTGTTGCTCATGAATCATGAAATCGATATTTTAACAGTCTCCGTATACAAACATGCATTAACTCTTAACAAAATAGGGTCATGTGGGGTGGATATGATACAAAAAACCAAACTTTTAAATATTATTTTAACTAAGAGCACCACAACACAGAAAAATTACGCACATTTCTTAGGGTTTCAGAAACCTAACCCTAACTCAATAAAAATTTAGATTAATTAGTTAGATTGATAAAAAATAAATTTAGTGTATCGTATTCACCCTGCGATTGGGGGGAATATGATACACAGGTGGGGTGAATGAGATACATCATTATATCCTACTTCCTAGCAACACAATCAGTGTGATGGGGTACGTGTGAGACAGGTCAAATACATGTGTATCACCCACCAAAAATTTCATGACAATCAGTTTAGTGGTCCTTGAGTTTTGACATAAAATATGAAGTCATGTTATAGAGTGAATATTTTCCCTCTATATTAAAGAAGCATACCTACATTTTTGATCATTTATCCAAGTATTGTCCAATTATTGAACGATCTTCTCAGTCAACAAAAAATTGAAGAAATACTGTGGTCCTAATAAGGATTTTCTCTCTATTTATAACAAATACAAAAATAGCAAAGGAATAAAAGCAGCTTACTACAAACTAAAATATGGAATTCTTAAAAATACACAGTTCTACATGTGATGTTAAATTATTCATATTACTCTAAAACATAAACATAGGGGCCTACATAGAACAATAAGTTATACAAATTGGAGTACAACAATTTGTTTATGTTCAGGTTTACCAACATACAGAATTATCTTTCAGGTAAAAAACAAGGTTTTAATGACAATGTACATTTCAAATTCAGCAGTGGAAAATAGAAATATTAAGCACTTTTTTTTATAAAATTACCAAATATTATGGTATCACATTCACACCATGTTGTGTATCACATTGACCCCATGTTCTGTATCATATTCACCCCAAATATTTAGGCAGCAATAATGTAAGTGCACCAGTACTCGTCACTGCTCCAATGGTCGTCACTAGCAACTTCAAATTTAAATAATAGAGAAGTAGCTCAATATATCGCCAACTTAAATATTGACAAAAATTTGGTTGACTTTCTAGCTGAAATTACCACAATAGTTTTTGGAACAAACACTATTTTCAATCAAAAAAAGTCAGTGCATCAAAAGTTCGTAGAGCAGTGAAGATAAATAGGGAAATTCCTATACTAAAACACTAAGGAGGCAAGTGCACATTTTTACTTCTAATTCTGTAATTTTTCATGTTTATTCGTGATGTTTTGTGCTGAATGTGTTGGTTAAATGTTCTTGAAGAGGCTAAAGTGTTTATTTAAAAAAAATCGTTTTCTTTGTATGATTTAGTTAGGGTGACGAAAACTGGATCAATAAAAACCTTGTATTGCTAGTGTTCGTCATACCTGACGAGCACTGGTACATTTAATATTTTATTTAAAGTTGTGCTAAGTTACACCCTAGAGTTCTTAAATAATATTGGTTTTTTGTTGTTGATAGGCAAATAACATTATTATGATCAGATCCAGTAGTCGTCACCTATGACGACTTCCGATGCATGTGTATGACGACTTCTGGGTTGGACATTACTTTACTTTATTGATTGCAGAAATTGTGTAGGCATTGTTGTTTACATTAATTTAGGGTTAATTCGATATATATTTTGACATTAATAATTTAATTAAACATTATGTGTCTCATTCTTTAATTACAGGGCAAAATGCCAAAACGGAAAATACTGTTGTATGAAGAGTCAGCCATGGAAGCTGCTCTTAAAGATGTAGCGAATGGTATGAGTATAAAACGAGCAGCGGAAAAAAATAGTGTGCCAAGAAACACACATTGTCCGATAAACACAAAGGCAAATCGCCCTTGGGTAGGAAGATGGGCCCCGATTCATTTTTAAATTTTACTTCTGATACCGCATAACATGCTATGTTATGTTGCAGCAACGAATCGAGTCGTATTGCGTGTGCGTACAGTATGACGTCGCGTAAATAATAATAAAGAGAATATAAACAATTAACAATATCTGATAATTAAACCGTTTTTGTTAACCAAGAAACAATTAAATCTCATTAGAGTGGCTTTATTATATTATCTCTTTTAAGATAAGAACCAAAAAAACGTGAAAATACGCAATAGTGAAAAACAAAAACATACATATTCTAATTTGTAAAAAAATACTTTGTTATGTTGTTTCTGTTCCAATCTCAAACTTTGTCTACACACATAATACCTTTAATAAACAGTAAAAAAACTTGGACGAGGAATTTCCAAATTATACTTTACTTAATAAACAAACATCGTTCTTTGTAACGTAAATTCATCGAATATGCGCACGCATGCGTAAAACATATGAAAAATGCGAGTAACAAAATGCAGCCGTGTGTAACGTTTCGTTACTCGCTAATAGAAGGTGCACCCGTTACTTAGTACCGAATACATACGGTTTGCTACAGCTCTATATATTTTCATGTTAGTTGTGCTGTCCCTCTTTGTTCCGTGAGTGCTGTAAGTAAATTCAAAATTTAATGAGGATTATTCATTATATTACTAAACGATCTTTATGAATTGCCATTTTGATGTTTAAAATATAGTACCAAATAACATTTGAAGCCCAAATAGTACAATACTATCATTCTGGATCCATGAATTAAAACTAATGCAGCCGAAATCGCACATGACGACTACTGGCACAAACATGTGACGAACACTGGCAAACACGAAAATTTGCATGACGACTACTGGCTCGAAATCACACTTTTTTCAAAATTATAAATCTACAAAAATAATTTGTTTTTATCGAAGAGTGTTGGATAGCATTGTAGAGTAAAGTTTGAGGTTAAAAACAAACATGTAGTAATACACCTACGAGGTTATGTACACAATTTTTTTTTCTAAAACTCTTCTTAGCATGACGACTACTGGTACATTTACCTTAGTAACTAAGATATAAATGTCAGACTATCTTTCTAAGCATTAAAACACAAGGTTTGTTTGACTCGAGGTCTCTTTTTGACCTGTCAACTCTCGGGGCGCCCTTTTCCGGAAGCAGTTGGCGGAAGGTCGTTTTACTCGCGGGGGCAAGTTGCTCTCAGGTCACTCAGGTCATGCTCTCGATGCTCCTCCTCTCGAGGAAGAGTTGCGAGGGCAAGTCGTCTGCTGGTTGTTTTGGCGCGACTTTGACGATGGAGTCAATATGTTATCAAGCTACATTTGGTGATGACGGTAATATTTTAATTAGATGACGACATTGAAGCGGAAAAACATTTCAATATAACTTACTTGGCGTCCTTTATTTAAAAATCACAAGATTTGCAATCGTTTCCTAGTACAGGTTAGCTTATGCATACCACAAGCGGTTTAAAGTCAAAAAGCAATATTTATATATTTTTACCTTCATCAAGCTCTCTCATAATTTGTAGTCCTAGTCCAATATATGGTAAATCAATAACAACTTCATCTTCATATGAATCTTCATTTCCAAACAAATTTCTCACGATGTCTGTTATATTTACCGCCATCATTGTTTAACAACAAATAGCGTTTTCTTCGTGTATTAAAAGTTACCGACTCTTTTTGCCCTCAGGTCAACTTGCTCCCAACTTTTGCAACTCCCAAGGAGCACGAGAGACCTCGAGTCAAACAAACCTAAAGAGGATACTTTCCTGCACCATTTAAAACTATAATTTTGGAGCTATCTTCTATGCACACAAAGATATAACAAAAGTTGCTGGACCTAGACATGACATTTTTTTTGGTTGAATTATTTCTTGCTTGAGACTTTTTCATTTCCTATAAAATGTAGTTAAAGGTTTATAACATTCATTATGGAATGGGGACATATGAATATGAGACAAGCAAATGTATTTTCTTAAATTTTTTTTTTATGTATCACATTCACCCCACCCAACCCTAAATAAATAGTTTTTACATCCTGACAAAAGGAGGAATTTTTGACATTTTAATTACGTGATTGACAAATGGATGGTAACCGGACGGATGACTTGTCGTTGCGAGTCAAACTTGATTCAAATTAAACTAGACATCATCCCATAGCCAAATACAGGTCAATTTTGCGCCACATGATAGAGCCAAACACCTTTACACACAAGTTACCGAAAGTTAATAAATACCTCAATCCAGACTATCAATCATAAACTAAAATGTAAAATAACAAACAAAATATAATATTCGAACACTCACACACAACTTAACTACATCAAAAACTAAGAAATTAAAGCATATTACCACGTGTTAACCCTCTAGAAATACATTTATTGAACAGGAAATGTATTTGTCATTTAATCATAGATACTTACACAAAAAGACAGTAGCACTTGTGAACATTATAGATATTTCAAAATATTTATACTAACTTAATATAAAAGAAAGCATTTCTATTTTCCTAGCCGAAATTAAGGACAGGTGTCGATTAATTATAAATTTTACTTTAATGAAATACAAAAGGAAAAAAAAATCATTTGGTTTCAATTCCGATATAGAAACCATCTTTGAAAACCACAATTGTCAACAGAAAATGGAACTTCAGTTTATTTCCTATGAAACTATTATTATATATTATATGGACATATTTTTGTGCGTCCGACTATCCTACGGAAGTCCGCTCTGTAGTACTTGTACAAGAATAATTAGCTATAAATATCATGAGTGGTTCATGGAACTTATTCTTTGAGAACCTGCAGTCCAATAATCGGTTTAGAATATTATTCTCTACCCAGAAGAAGCACTGGCAACCACCAATATCAACATTAACATCATCACCATAATTGTAGTAAATTTATAACTAACAAGTCATTAAAGCGTTATTTTACAATACCTACTTACGGGACAGTTCACACAGTAAAACTTTTTTTTTTATCAGAATGGAAACTTCACTTCTTGTTTGACTCATCAGCCAGGGCCGGCGCGTCCATATAGGCGAACTAGGCAACCGCCTAGGGCGCCAAGTAGCTGGGGGTGGCGCAGCACGACACATAGCAGCTGATATAATATGTTTAACGATTAGTGAAACTAGATGAAAATGGATTGTTGTAACAATTTGGAATGTTTATATTGATATAAGTAATTATTTAAAGTCCAAGGTGACCTGTTTATGATTTGTAATACCTAAGTAAAAAAGTAAAAAAAAAAACACAAGCCAACTGACATTTGATTGTTGACACAATCTGACGCCGACCGCCAATACTCCTCTATGTCGCATAGACCGCTATGCTTCATCAATGTCTCGCAAAAGCGTGTGCACCGAACGCGCTCGTGCGCGCAGCAAAGTGTAGTTCGTGCAACGAGGCGAACGCCATGCAACGAGTGCTGCGCCGACGGAAGGATCCGGCCAGGT